>NC_143510.1:82982180-83144680 GCF_031878675.1 Megascapheus bottae
AATAGCCTGGCAGATTTTCAAAGTTTTAAAAAGCCCCTTCAACAGTCTTTCGAGTACTGCCTAGAAGCCACAGACGAAAGAAGAAAATCAGGAGAGATTTTGAGTATTTGCTTGTGAGTCTGCGAAGAAATCAGGTGTATATTTTTTTTGGCTTGAGATCACCAGAGAAATCTCCAGAAAAAAAGGAGTGAGTGGGGGAGGCGGATCCAACAACTGGTCACCCTGTTTCAGATTTTCCAGGAACACAGCTTTGCTAAGTCATTCTAAAGCAGTTCTACTGAAGTTGACACTGGAGAGAGTGACAGAGACTCAGAATAATATAAGATATAAATAATAGTCTAAATTATGACCTAAACTGGACTTGAAATGCCTTAGCATATTTAGGATAGACAGAGAATCACTTTAATGTGAAAATTCCTGCAGCCAAATTCTAAAATTGTTGCATCTCAGGTGTTTATTTTATTGTTTGAGATCTTATTCATTTGGCTAAATCTGATTAGAGGCTTCTTTGGAGCATTTTGGGTAACTTTGACATTGGCATGGTTTGATATTATTCAATGGAAGAATACTTCAATGGGATCAGAAAACAGAATCCACAGTATCTCCTTCTACTTCTGCTCCTAATTATCTGTGTGACCTTGGGCACATCCCTTCTCTTTGAGTCTCAGTGTTTGACAAGATTATTTTCCAAGACCTTCCAAAGTTGTAGTCATCTTCAGTGATATTTCCTTTCAGCCATCAGGCAGTTTTAAGAATGAGGTAGAAATAGGTTCTTTGGTGTCTTCTCACAGGGTTCAGAAAGATAAGTTTTTTTTTTTAAAGAATGGAAACCATTATCCCTGCAGAATGCCTGCGCATTTAAGGCAAAAGGTTTTAATTTAAAAACTGTGTGGTCTCTACTGGTTGCACAATTTCCCTTTGTGTCCGTGCTTCTGCTGATCAAATATTGCAAAGCCATTAATTAGAGAAGGACAAATACAGAGTGCCACGTGCAATGGTTCTGGCAAATTACATGAAACAATATGCCAGATATAAAGTGAGGGTTTAAAGAAAGGGTTTTTTTTCTTGGTATTTAAGGTTTAGTGAAAAATGAAAAAGGGTAGCTATGCCAAGAATGAAAACCAAGAGCTTGCCAAGTGTTTCTTTAAGTGGCTCTAGCCAATGTGAGACTAAACAATGCATTAAATAGGCATACAGCTTACTGCAGTTAGGGAATTGCATGTCAAATAACAGCTTTTTGCTATGTTTCAAACATGATCTCACATATAGATAAAGACAAACAAAATGCTCTGTTGTCATCTCCCATAGTCTAACAGCTAATAAGGGATTTGAACTTCCTGGGCAACCAAAAAGTAATTCTTTGGGATATAAGAGCTTGTTGATCTTTCATGGAGAGGTGGAGAGTGGAACTTTGCCAGGTCAGCAAAAGATTTTTTTTTTTTTGCCACCATGGTTGTCAAAGAAGTCTGGCTACATAAAAGGGCAAAGATTTTACAGCCTGTTAGTGAAATCAACGAGACATCTCCTTGGGAGGTACCTTGTGCCTGTTTTTAGATTGTCTGGTTCTTTCGTATAGGCTGTGCCAGCAGACAGAAGGATGCCAGAGATAGGTTGGCTCTAATGGAGCCCCCAACAATTGCTGTCATGGCATATCATGTCTGGACCAGACATTTGGAATCCCACTGAGGGTGCAGAATACTAAACTCTCTCTGGGATCCCAAATATCTACTCTACTAGCCACTGATGATATGAGCCATTCCAATACCAACGATGTGTAAGCAGCTGAGTGAGTGATAATGTGCATGTAAAATCCTTGCATCTCACTTCTTTCTGGCTCCTCCCCCCTCTTCTTTCATGATCAGGTTGGGGAAGTCTCTTCTGAGCTGGCTCAATGTACCATGGTAATTTATATTCCTCTTTACTACCATTTTTTTAATAGAACCCCAAAAGGGATGCTTGGTCCCTTAAATAGCACTTCTATAGTAGATAGTCTAGGAGAGATAGCAAAAATAAGAACAGAGCCCTTTAGCTCACTTTGCATATTCCAGTTCTCACATGAGAGTGAGTTGCTCCGTTCTATCCTAAGGGATTCTGGGAAGGCTTTTGTACAAAAACAAAAACTACTCCAAGAAGACTTCTTTTGCACCCCAAGAAAGTTCTATTTGGATTGTCTCAATTTTCCCAAAAGGGAAATGGATTCTGCAAATGGATCCAGATGAGAAACAAACAAACAAACAAACAAACAAACAAACAAACAAATATAATGGCGAGCATGCATGTGGCATATCCTATGAGTTGGGAAGCATTGTAAATTAATCGATTGCAATCCATTTATCCACTTAATTCTAATACTAAAACTATACAAGAGACACCACAGATGAGGCAATTGAGAACAGTGAGGTGAAGTACCATTGTCAAGGTCATCCACCCAAGTCAGTTGCGAGGTTAGAGTTCAAGTCCTAGATATTTAGCAATAGAGGACAAGCCATTGACCTTGAACCCTTCACACTCTTGTTTATAATTTTTCAACAGAGAGAAGATGGCTTTAGAGAATATGAACATGTCATAAAAATGAAAATTGTGCTTTAGTTTTGCACAGAAATCATAATTTTCCTACTTGCAGAGATCAGACTTATTGGGTATGCTTAAAGAATAGAATTGAGCATTTGTTGTCAAGATTTTTAAAAAGCGCTCTTCTTTTAATAGTGTCCTGTGGTTCTAATGAGGCCAGGGTCATCAAATTCCACATGTGCCAATTAGTTTCAAAGAGAATAGATTTTCTATAGCTAGTTACTGTTCTCATCCCTAACTCTGACCAGCAGAGGCACACATGCACTGCCTGGCCATCTACTAGATCCAAAGCACAGGGATGCAGTGGTACAGCTGAATTCCAGCCCGGTTTGAAACACTGCTAGTCATAGGGAAGTGTATCTTTGAATGTTCCAAATTGTACACTCCCTCCTTTTAGTGGAAAAAGACTTTGGGTGAAAGTTGAGTAACCTACAGATTCTTATTTCTTTCTAGTAACTTGATAAAGTACAGCTAAAACCAAACCTATCCAGGAATCCTCACAGCCAAGAAAGTATCAAGGTCAAAACTGTCAGATAGTCTTCTCTCTGGAAAATGTCACTGTGTTTTCATGAAGTGTCTACTCCTTTGCTTTTCTAATCTGAGTAAATTTGATCATGTCTGAGTTCTGATACCATCCTTGAGAGATTCAGTCTGAAATTAAAATCAGCTGGCTTGCTATTTTTGTTTTTGGGGGGTTTTGTTGTTGTTTTTGGTGGGACTTGAACTCAGGGTCTTGGCACTGTCTATGAGCTCCTTTGCTCAAGGCTGGTGCTCTACCATATTGATCCATAGATCCACTTCCCATTTTTGAGTGGTTAATTGGAGATAAGCCTCTCACAGAGACTTTTCTGTTCTGGCTGGCTTCTAACTGTGAACCTCAGCTCTCAGCTTCCTGAGTAGCTAGGATTCCAAGTGTGAGCCATTAGTGCCTGGCTCCATTTGTTTTTATTTAAGAGGGCCAACTTCCAATCTTTGGGGACCTTCTTTCCAACCTTCAAAGAAGATAAAGGAAGCTAACAGTTCATGGGTCACTATTTAAATCCAGTGTTTTCTTTTTTTGAAGAGCCTCAGATCCTTGTTAATTACAACCTAGACTATGACTCTGTTGGCCGAGGTCATTTACTTTAACAAAATCTCCTTGTTTTATAGGCAAGGACATTTCTGTTCAAGAGGTTTAAAGATGCCAGCCAAAGTCATTCAACTAATGAGTAGACAGGTCTTAGAACAGTTTTCTGAGCACTGTGTATCAGAGTATAGAAGTTTGAGTTAATAATAATAACCTAAAATTAGGATGGTTTAAGCAATCAATAACAATGAAAGTTAATTGCAGAGTTTCACTTAGACTCTTTAAAAACACCATGTTTTAATACAAATGTCATTCGCTTATTCGAACCTGCTCTTAATAACTGTGCATTGGAAGTATATTGTACAAAAGTCATAAATATGGAATGACTGAAAGGATGTCCAGATATCCTTTCGAATTGATTTACTTCTCCCTTTCCTTAGACAGCCTAAAGTAAAGCAAATATAGTTTATTTAAGGGACTGTTTATGGACTCAAAACTAAAAAAGGACCCAAGAAACACTTTTTCATTTGCTTATTCTTAATTGAAACCATCCAAGACAGTTGGTTGCCCATTCATTTCTACAATATCTCCAAGGAGAAAAATCCCATAAGTTTCTAAACAGCAGGTTAAAAGGCAAAAAACTGCCATGGCTGTCAGAAATTATACCTATGGCAAGGTTAGCTTCTCCATTTTCTTTAATTTATTGCTGTGCTTCATGCAAAACGAGGTTACAGTAACACACCCTCAGCAAGGGCTCCATCCATATGGTAAGATAATAGCTAGCACTCTCCCAGTGCACTTTCATCTCCGTTATACCACTGCTTTCCTCAAGGACTATGGAAACACAAGGCTGGTGGATAGACTCTCTTACAATGATGCATAGGGCAGAACTGTAATTAGCTCTTCTCTGGATCTTTCATTTTATAAATCATCTGGGGAAGTTGCATTAATTATAGATGAACTATACCACATACACTGGGAAGATGTTCACAAAACAGATCATCTACAGGTTGTTTCTACTGTTCGTCAGTGGAATTTGGGCTTGAAGGGGAATATGAGCTCATTTGCAAGATCAGGTTACTCTATACAATATAAGCACTACAATTTAAAAAAAATCTGAATGGTTTTTAAAAGCATTAAAATTTCTTCTTGTTTGGTGGGGATACATTGACCAAGAGTAGAGGGGGAGGCAGTTTTATTTTATATGTTTAAATTGACGACTAATGGAGCTGGGAGTTTGGCCTAGTGGTAGAGTGCTTGCCTAGCATGCACGAAGACCCAGGTTCGATTCCTTGATATTACATACATAGAAAAAAGCTGGAAGTGGTGCTGTGGCTCAAGTGGTAGAGCTCTGGCCTTGAGAAAGTCCACGGACAGTGCTCAGGCCCTGAGTATAAGGCCAAGGACTGGCAAAAAAATTGAGAACTAATATTGGAAATTGTCTTACATTACTATGAAAAAAAATTCTGAACTTCAAAAATAGTGTCTCTTAAAAGGCACAGACACAGCACACTTTTGAAAATAAGGGTAAAAGATAATTAAGTGTCAACTGACAGGGTTTCTGAGTGAGAAAAAATGCTTGCTTCTAAGAAGTATTTTGAAGACTATATGCATAGTTCTGATTCCACCTCTTTTCCCAGCCCCCCAGTAAATCTCAGGGGGCAAAGAGGAAACAATCACATGTGTTGACAGCAGTTCATGCCTGTAAGAATTATTGGCTCAGACACAAAAAAAACTGTCACTGTAGCTGCGGCTGGCAAAAATATAGTCTCTAAGTTGTTAATATACATCCATTATATTTAATTGAAAGAAAGAGAAACCATTTTTATTAAGGAACTAGTCAGCATGCAGTGAGAAGTGTGGTTGGTTCAAAATTTTTGACAAACCTAATTCTCAATGGGTCTAACAACCCCAAAGAAGCCATTCCCTTAGATTCAACTGGATTTGGTGCTGTCACTTCAGTCATATAAAGGGACAATGACCAGGCACTTGATTTGCCTCTGGGATTCAAAGGGAAATAGTCACGCCTTTGGCACCATAGAGGCCTTTGAGAAGGCACTGTTCATTCATGGTAAGGGAGACCCTGGTAAAGTGATAGCAAAAACAGTACAAAGTATTGTAAGAAAGCATTAAGGATCTTGCCTCCAAGGTTAGTTTACTCACCTGACACTTAGTAATGCTAGGTGTCCACCTTTTTTACCCTCCTAACTGATTGTGGATCACTTAAAAAGTCAACCTCTCAGTCATTTCATGTTTAGGATACACAGCAGATGCCTCATGCATGTTTTGAAGTAAATGACAACAAGTTAGAGGGGCTAACTTCTCTTAGGGAAAGAGAGTTGGTTAGCCATTTGACTGGAAAATGAACAGGAATACCTTTGTGCATGAAGAACTAGGTCAGAAGGGAGTAACTTGAGTGACAGAATTCTGTCAGACAGGACACATGAATCATAGTCTCTCAGCAAAAATATTGACAACACAGGGTTTACAAAACCACTTCCTATCCAAGATCCTGCTCTTCAGAATCAAGAGCTGCTATGTGCAGTGTTCTTTTTTCAAGTTATTATAAAAACACAATCTATGTACATTTGCTACACTTTACTCCTGGTAGTGAGCCAATAAAAGAATCTTTTCAGTGCTTTCACATTGGTTTCCATCATAATAAATTGTCCAATCCTCTGGGCCTAAGTATGGAGCAAAGTCATTCTTTCCATTCTAATTTCTCATCAGCTAGTGCTAACATCATGGGTATAGAAAGCTCCAGTTTCCATATACCGTGCATGGAAATCCTGGAGCGTGCTAGGATGATCATCATAGTTCAGCCTGGCACATAGCAGAAGGCACTTGCAGGCTTGGCAGTTACCTAGTGAACTGGATGAAAGAAAATAACATCAATGGATTACCAAAGCAGAAAAAGAAAACCTCTCAGGCATAAGTGAGAACATTTCCTTTCTTTCTTTTTCTAAAACAAAATGTGGATCGGCAGCAGCAAAGGATAAAACAATTATTTGTTGTTGAATCATATCCACATACCACATTTACCTTCCCTGGAATACTTTAAAGGCAAAACATAGTAGTTATTAGAAAACAGAACCCAATGATTTCATTCACCTTCCCTGTAACAGAACTGGATTGGAAAGGTTTATTGCCAGGAAAACTAATGGATTCACTCAATGAAAGCACTGGCTAGAGGCATAGAAGGGAATTTGTTCCTTCAAACCTTAGTGCTTGGGAAGCTGTGTAACATGATAGTTCTTTTATTTTTGGCCAATACATGGTATAGATCACTAGTCTCTCCAGCTGCTTTCTCCTCATTGTCGCCTCTCCTCATCTCCTGAAAGGCATATATACACACACCCTTTACCTTCGTCTTAGACACACACATTTAGGAAGAAGATGAAGACTTCAAGTGTGAGTTATCATACAATATATTTGGAACTTCGTAGGTAACTAAGTACGCTGTCTACACACTTGAATGACATAAGCCTTCGTGCATGATTCATGCTCTGTTTCCTGGAACTCTCTAATAGTCCAAAGAATTAAAGTGAACATCTGGCTTTAAGTTTGTCACAGTCTTGTAGTACATAGTGAGACAGATGCCAGTGAGGTAGATTATTATTATTATTACTTTTGCCAGACCTGGGGCTTGAACTCAGGGCCTGAGCACTGTCCTTAGGCTTTCTCAAGGTTCTACCACTCGAGCCACAGCACCACTTCCAGCTTTTTCTATGTGTATTCCTGTATCCAGGAATAGAACTCAGGTCTTCATCTATGCTAGGCAAGCACTCTACCAGTAGGCCAAACTCCAGGCCCTGAGGTAGATTAATTAAGTGGTCAGTTTGTTTAGATATCATTGCCCTTTGTTTGTGAATGTTGTATGCAAGCAATTGACTTTGCTATATTCTTTAAATTTATGGTTGACTTTTCTATTGTCTGAGACCAACTTATGGGATAAATACTTTTGATCTTATCTTTTGACCCTTTTCTTGCTGGAAAGAAGAGAAGAGCTATATCAAAGAACTATGCTCAGAGAAGAGCTGTGCCAAAGGTAAACAATGGCCAAAACAAAAAAACCAATCAGGATCAACTTGTATAAAGGGCATGACATTTCAGGATGAATTTACAGAAAGCTTTTATATTTGCAAACACACCTTTGAGCAAAGTTCATCTTCTGTGATTCTGTATTGCATGGCAATCTTGTGTATGTGTCCCTTAATTCTTTTCCCAGGGGCATATTTCTAGACTCTACTACTTTACTGCAAGCACCATAGCAGGCAGAACAGTCCTACATATCTTTTATACCCATACATTTCAGACTCCAAATTCTCAATACCTCAGAGTCCCCATTCACCTGTTAGAAAAAGAAAAAACAATATGACAATAACAGTAGACTATGATCACTGAAGGAAGGCTTGACTGAAAAGCAAGTTAAGAAGAACCATTAAGAAAGCAAATTCTATCCTCGATTTCCTATTGAAGTCCCACTGAAAAGCTAAGCTTACATGAAGGCTTTCAGAGGCTGAGAATGACTGCTAGCTCCTGGAAACCACTCAGATATTCACACACTCTCTACAGAGCCAGGTACCTTGGAATTTTAGCAGTGTAAGGAGAGGGAGAGCTACTCACTGAAATAGAAGCCCCGATCTCCACACACAAACTGAAGTGCATCCACCAGTTCAGCACCACAGAGAGTCTCTGGTCCAGCTGTGGCACAGCTGGTGAAGGTGAGCAAGCAGAGGACCAAGTAGAAGAGATGCGAAGAGGACATGAAATGCATCTTGACCTGTGGAAGAAGCAGAAGGAGGGTCAGATTTCCACAAAGCACAGGAAGGATTGAGCATGCCTTAGCATCAAACAGCCTGTGCTTAAACACCTTGCTGCTGGATCCTTGGACAAAAGTCCTCCCGAATCTCTTCTTTATAATTTCCCTCTCACACTGAAACAGTCTAAAAGCCTTGAAAACATGTACATGAAAAGATGCTATTATGACAATGAGATCACACACCACTCTGAGATCCTGGTAAAATGTTTGAATTTTCAAGCATTTATCAAAGGTAAAATTGTGCTAAATACAGGCTAGTAGCCAAATATGTTTTCATAATTTAAATTCTCTAAAAAATTGCCCCTCCACAGATGGCATGTTCATGCATTCATTATTGACCAGAATATTAAATTCAGAGTAGCAGTCCCTGTTCTGATTACTTAGAGTTTACTGTGATAAAAAACAAAACTTGTAAAAATGTCATGGAGAGAGAGAGAGACAGACAGACAGGCAGAGACAGACAGGGACAGAGACAGAGAGAGAATCAGTGAGGGAGAGACAGAGAGAGAGAACACACAGGTTACCTGGAACTACCAGCAGTTAACCCACAAGGGGAAGGAAACAATAAAACCAAACAGAATCGGGAAGAAAACAGGATTTAGGAATTGGCTTATGCTGTCAGAGCAGAAAGATGGGATGCCTTTCCTCATCCAGTATAAGGATCACAGCCTATACTCTTGTAACAAGAGAAGGTCATAATACATTTATTTAACTGAAGTTGCATATGATGAGGGAGCCTTCAGGATGAAGATGGATGGACAGGCAGGTAAGAAATGTCACTGCACAAAAACGATATCATTTAATGCTGGCTGATTGAGTTGGGAAAGACAGGAAAGTCTTTTCTGTTCTGACTCTTCTTTGCTATTCTGTGTTCTGAGTATGGGGCAGGATTCCCACCCCCTCCTGTCTTCCCACCCTGAACAAGGATTGATTGTATGCTCTACTATCAGCCAAGATAGGCCAAGAATTTTTTTTATGTTTAGCTGCTTCACAGAAAGGCAGGGGGAAGATTAAAGTCAGATCTATAGGATTTATGGCTGCCTTTGAGGAAGAGAGTTTCTAGTTTCTATGGTCTGCCTTAGGGGAGAATGGCAAGTAGGAAACAAGAAGGCAGGAAAAGAGAGAGAAACTTTCCTTTTGAGTGCAAAATACTCAGAATACTAAAGAGGCACACTTTTGTGTGTGTGTATATATATATATATACACATATACACACACACATATATATGTCAGCCCTGGGCTTGAGCTCAGGGCCTGAGCACTGTCCTTGGACTTTCTCAAGGCTAGAGATCTACCACTTGAGCCTCAGCACCACTTCCAGCTTTTTTCTATGTACGTGGTACAGAGGAATCGAACCTGGGTCTTTGTGCATGCTAGGCAAGCACTCTACCACTAGGCCAACTCCCGGCCCCTGAGGATATCATTTTTTGAGACCCCCAACACTAACTAAATTGTACCCTTGTATTCTAATGTCCCTAATCTCAAACACTTTCTTAGAAGCCCTTCTACATACAAGATTCTAAGATAAAAAACTTGCAAAAGTATCATCATACGAATTCTGAATTCATCTCTTAAAGGCAATTTATGTGCCATCGAATCCCTTTTATAGCAAAATCTACCAAGGGATCCACTGGTTGGCACGACATAGCCAATGATTAAAGCCAAAAGACAGCTCTGTTTTGAGCCACAAGAATCCTCTCTGGCTGAAGTCTGTGTCCTCACTCTAAGAAGTAGGGAAAATAACCCTTGGGATTTGCTGCTTGTGGCACCAACGTGTGATTTCTTTCAGGAAGGCTCTCATGGTGAGCTACGCCTTCCGAGACACAGGCACACTCAACAGCTCTGGGAAGAGCCCCGGACAGCCTGTTAGGTGAAGGATTCTTGAAAGAATTATGAGGTCATACCGGAGTCATAATTTTAGCAAGAGACTCTCTTGAACTTCACTTGTCCATTCAACTCCATCATTTTTTTTTGAGAAACAGACTCAGTTATTCACTTTCTGGTGACTCTATCCATCCCATGGGAACTCTCAACTTAATAGCCCTACACCATCCTCACTTTAAACAAGATTTCAAATTTAGTGTCTAGGTCTTCAGACCAGCAATTGGGTGACAAGTTAGAAAGCAAGGAAACCTAACTCCTTGACTGTTGCTAACACAAAGCCAATGTTTAGTCCATGCATGTAAAACAGCTAAAGACGAAGAAAACTCAAAACAAAAACAAAAAACAAAAAACAACCACCTTTCATTGTCAAATCATCATGAATAATAGACATAAAATAGAAGGGGAGGTGAAAATGCAGGTGCATGTTTATCTCATTTTCTCAGTGGATCTTTGCCTACTTAGTCTTTACCTCCATCTAAATCAAGTGACAATGACTGCTAGGGCAAAGGCTCACCCAGTCTTTGTTTTGCCTTATTAACAAAAGGAGTAGGGTATGCCTCCTTCAATATTTCCGGTGGAAATCAGAGCAAATTCAAGCTAACTGGCAATATTACGTGACTTTACTTTCCCTCTTTTTCTCCACCTTTTCCATCTTTGGTGACAATACTGAAGGCCAAGCACCTGCCATGGTAGATGCTTCTAAGTTCTTCGGCTTTCGTGAAAGCTGTGGAAAATAGTACTCAACGTTATATTCTGTGTGAACTTATAACTCCATGAAATGTCAAAGCTGTGCTTTTCACAATTATTTCCGGCATAACACATTTAAACTCAGCAGTGCATATCTCTAGCATTTAAAATTCATTCAATGTTTTTTTTTTTAATTTCTTCTCTCCCCCCACCCCGAATTACATTGTCAGATAAATATCAGCACGTATAGACCTAGAACAAGACAGAACCTCTGGTCCATTTTCCTTTAACTCAGAAAAACAGTCCAGCACACCCCCAGATAATCACATTATGCTCCCAAACCAGAAAACAATAACCAACAAACTTTAAAGCATAGGGTCTCATAGACTCACTAATCCCTTGGCTTTTTATTTAGCCAACCACAAAAGAAACAAATCAACAGGGAAAAACGAAAGGTTTTGTAGAGAAGAAAGAAGAAAGCCTGAGAGAAGAAGTGGGGAGAACTTCAAACCACCTCAGAACTCTCCTCCTCAAAAAAAAATCACAAATCCACATTTCCAAGACCTTTCTTTTTATCTTAAATAAATGGCATATCAATTGATTCCAGGAATCTGGGTCATAATGAAAATGCCCAGTTCAAATGGAAGGATAATAGCCATAGGAAAATACTCACTGGAGGTGTGATCATTTGTGTTTGTTCCAGGTCTTTTACAGCAGGTCAGGGTAGGTATTATGAGGCTGATGTGAAGAGAAAACCGAAGACTTAAAAACATGTGCTGCTTTGTGGGTGGGGTTTGGGAGAGCATCTAGTTACATTCGGACACCCAGGCAGGTAGGCTTGGAGCCTTTTGTCCATTCAAACAATGAGCAAATCACACAGCTTCCAATGCAGACAAATCTTTTCCCTTCTGTCAAGACACCAATTGCCACTGTGTGCTGATTGTAGCTGCCCTGAATAGTGAACAGTCATCTAAGTCCTGAGCTGCTCTCTCTTTCCCTCCTTCCCTCTTTTCTCCCTGCTCAAGCTCCAAGAAACACAACTGAGATTCCCAGTACCATCAAAGCCCCTAAGGCAGGACCCCCCCCTCCACTGCCCACTGAATTACATTGGAGAGACCACACATCTCTCTGCAGCCACTTCCTGCTGCAAGTCCAGGAAAAAGTGATGGACAGTTTGCTAGCTGAGCTTCTGAAACTGTTCAGCAGACACAGCCTGAAAAGTTCATTTGGAGACAATTTTTGCCATCTTTTAATGAACCGGAGACATAACCTGCCATTTCTCTGATGATCATCTAAGAAGAGAGATAAAACATGCTAGCTCCCAGACACCAAAGGGTACAATAAATACTGACATCATTTTTGTGAAAGCCAGGTGGCCCCAGCGTGCCAGTATTCAAGGACAGTTGAGTCAGGTGCCCCACAATGCTGTAACCTAAACTCTCAAGCTACTTACTTGACTAAGAAAAGTCTTAGCCATGAAACATTTTGAAAAGCGTAAGTGAATTCTGCTGTTAGTGTTCGGGAGCTTCTGTGAATTGAACCCTCTGGCTAGTGCCAGAGGAGCCAAGTGACAACGGCTTAAAAAGTGCTTGCAAATTGAAAAAACACAAGTCTTGCAGGATATAATTTTGCTGAGAGTGGAAATTTGAACTTGGGCCAGTGATCAGAAACGAGAAGTCGGGTGCATTGACAACAGCAGGCAATTTTACCTAAAAAGACTTCATAACGCTCAGTATTAAAAAAAAATCAACATCTCCCTGACAATAAAATACAATTTTTTTTAAAAAAAATCAACATTTTACAACACAAAACTTTTAAGTCCAAGCTTTACCCTGGAAAGTCCTCTTCAAATGAGAAAGACAAGAATCTGCTAGAAACTTTCTAGTGTTCCATAGACAGCATGCATTTGTTTAAATGACACAGCTAGGCAAGGTCGGTGAAAGTTGTTAAGGAGTTCTGTTTCTGAAGAGCAAATTAAACTTCACTCCAAGTTTGATCCTCTAAACACAAAAGTGTAGTGAGTTCTGGATCCTTAGTTCCAAAGGCTGTATTTGTAAAAGTCTTTCCTATCATCTAACTTATAACACTTCATCTGTGATGTGCCTAGTAGAGTCCCCACAAATTGCACACATACACACACACACACACACACACACACACACACGATCTTAAACATTAAACATCTGCACCTGCAAAATCCCAAAGTTTATATCCATGTTCTATATCCCTTATCCATAGTCAGGACTTAAAGGAATTTTCTGTCACATACCACCAAGGCTCAGCAGAAGTAAAGGATTTAGCTTAAGTATCTAGCAATAATTTCTGCTCATAGAGGTATCTGTACATAGGCAGGTATTTTGTCAGAGCCCCCCCTCCAGAAATGCACATTCAGCAATTTAGAAATAACTTCCAGTTCTGAAATAGTGAAAATTCTGAAGTGCATAATGGTGGTAAACAGAAGAGAAAGGAGTATATACCATCCAAAGAAAATTCCCTCCCATCACTTCAAAGAAGAAGAAATATTTACCTTCAAGCAATCACAAAAGCAGCACTTAAATAACTGAGTTGGAGGACTGCTGATTTTTCCCATGGCTTCTGAAGTACAAAATCTGGAAATGAATTGCTTAGCAGAAACAATGAGGCAAAAAAATAAGAAAAGAAATGAAAAGAAAAAAGGAGGAAAAAAAAAGAAATCCAGAGAGATGGTTGATGTTGAGAGCAATGTCACATTTCAATTTGAAGACTTCATTCCATTGCGCAGGCTCTATCAGCTCTGAATTTAGCAGTGACAGTGGGATTTAGCAAAGAGAAGGAGGATTTAGAGAAAATCCTCACATTTATCTACAAAACACAGACACTGTAGACAGGAAACAGCTGGGGGAATATTTGCCTTCTCTCTCTCTCCCTCTTCTGGCAAAGTTATCGAGTAAGGACTTTTTTGGGCATGGTGACAAATAACATCATACCTTTGCATTTTAAAACTGGAGCACAGAAACATTTTTTATTTTTCCCCTTTAAAGAAAAATGTGCGTTAGTGACACGAGAGCGGACATTAAAATATTTAGGCTGCCATAGAAAATTACGGTCTGTTCTCTGATTAACTTTATCCAGCGAGACACATACATCTGCTAACGCACCTTTTCACAATCAAAGTCATATGAATGGGATAAGGGAACAATTATATTTTTAGAGCCAATGCAATGCTTTATTAAGGAAAAGAAAAACAAAGAAAGAAAAGAAACAAAGACTATCTCTAGCGAACCCTACAAGTTTAACCCTGAAGTGACTGGAATGAATGAGGTTGGAAGCCAGCCCTCAGCTGACCCCTTGTCCTACTTGCCAAGTTGAAAGGAATGATCTAATTTCCTAAAACTTACAGCAGTGGATGGGCTCCTTTTCACATACTGGCTCTTGCTTTATGCCAGAGACAAGGCAAAGACTTGCTGAGCTGTAAAACCAACTGCAAAAGAAAATTCTTGAACAAAATTCTTTACTAGGCTGGCTGTCTGTCCCCCTCAGAGCCCCCAAGGAACGCATCAGAGGAGCAGGCTAGTTCCTTGCTATATTTTTCCATATAATCAGGACCTGTGTGTGCGTGCGTGCGTGCGTGCGTGCGTGCGTGTGTGTGTGTGTGTGTGTGTGTGTGTGTGTGCACGCGCGCGCGCACTCCAATTCCGTGTATCCTAAATAACACCAGCTGGCTAGCAATGCCCTCTCCAGGGTTATGATGTCATTCAAATCCCTCAATTGGGCAAGTGACCCGCAACAGTCCAAGGCAGCTGTTTTGCTATTTATAATGTATACTTGCCTTTGCTATAGAGAATCAAGTTCTGATTTGTATTTATTTTGTGAATACAATTTGTACCTATTCTGCTTTGGTTTTTTTGAGGCGATAGATAAGGACAGTAGATTGAGAAATAAAATTGCAAAAGCCTAGGTTAGACACAGCACTTTTCCTGGCTGTCTTTCTAGGCATGCTTTCCCAGGGAGTTGGGGTGGGAGGGAAGGGGTGGGTTGGACCTTGCTTCTCTCATGATTATCAGAGGATGTGAGGATACTGATGTGTCAGCTGGAAACAGAATTCTGCTGGAAACCCTACTCTACCTCTTCATGTTTTCCCAGGGTCAGAAATGTGTTGACAGAAGTGGATGCCCTCAAAGAAAAACCTTTTTGGTTTTGCAAGGGGGCTTTTGTCCAGTTTTTTTTTTAATGTAGATAATGCCTTATACCCATATTTACCTTTCAGGAATCTGGAGTTATGCCACTTACAAGGATGCATGGCATGATTTGGGGAGTTCCTACTGTGTGCCTAGCTGTATGCATCTCTAGAGAATACATCATTGTCATATGATGGGGATGTACTCTTTTTAAATAGTAAGAGTGGACAGCATAGCCTCTGGGAAGTCAGGAAGTGAAACCCTTTTTCAAACATCCAGGATGGTTGGGAGCTGGTGGCTCACTTCTGTATTCTTAGCTATTCAGAAGACTGAAATCTAAGGATTCTCATTTGAGGCCAATCCAGGAAAGAAATGCTGAAAGATTCTTATTTCCCTTCACCACCACAAAGCCAGAAGTAGAGCTGCTGTGGCTCAAGTGGTACAATGTTAGTCTTGAGCAAAACAGTTGTGGACAGCACTCAAGCCCTGAGCTCAAGCCCCAGGATAGGTGTGCATGCACACATACACACACACACACACACACACACACACACACAGTGAAACCTCCTCTTATAGACTTCAACAATGTAGATGATATGGAACCCAAAACTCGTTTTCATCTCTGTCTCCCAAGTAAGAAAATCTAGGTTTCTAAGCTTGGAGAGTTAGGTGCCAGCTAGGGTCTCGTTGCTGAGTTCACCAGCAGGTGAGCCAGAATGTTGCTATATACCTTTCTCTTGCAGTTGAGGCTTAGTTGAATGGTTCCAACACATTCTGAGAGGCTCATTTCATTTCTCCATGTTTGTGATCCCCTGTGATACTGTTCTGGCACGAGCTCTGCGCGGATTACCTTACACTCGATCTTTTCATCTGAATGGCAGCATGAGGGACAGATTACACCGCATTCCACCATTCACTGCATCTCCTGCAATAGCAACACAGCGACACTCTTGGCTTTATAACCCCAAGTACCCTTATGGGTAATTGAGTTTTAATTTGGGTGTCGGTTTTTATGTCACAATCAAAGAAAAGTGCAATTCTGTGAATTGTAATCGTCATTGCCGGTGCTGTGGAAACATTTGGAAGTGAGCTCTCAGTTTGCACTAGGGAACGTATATTTCAATTTAGAGATTGGAGAAGGGTCTGCATTTCATGAGAGACAAGGCAGTAATAGGGCAGGGCAGTAACTTCTAGAGAAATGTTCATTTTCTTTTCTGATTCTAGAAGTGTGTTTGAAAATGAGCAGATAGTAAGTGTGCCACACTATTTTTTCCGTGTGTGTGTGTGTGTGTGTGTGTGTGTGCACGTGCATGTGGCTTGACCCAGAGCTAGCCAAACATTAACTTTTTCAGGAAAAACTGCTCGATCCCTTGAGACACCTCTCTACTTCTGGTTTTTGATGGCTAATTGGACATAAGAGCTTATAAGTTTTTCCTATCCCTAGCTGGCTTCACACCATGATCCTCCTCTGATCTCAGCCTCCCAAACAATGAGGATTGAGTTACCGGGGCTCAGTACATTACTACTTCTTAATAACTGAGTGGACCTATTTTTAGAGTCTTCTAAGGTGGTAGTAAATCTACTGTCCAGGAAAAGTCCAGGTCTGGAAATCTCATTGGAGAGAAATATCCAGGGTCATTCTAAAATTACTGAATGCTTATGCAGTCTCCTGTCTGGAAGTTAAATATACATATATATATGTATATATATACACACACACACACATATATATATATGTATATACATACACTGTGTGCCACTAAAATAGCTACGTGCAAGGATGTGCTCATCATGAGAGCATTCACTCCTGGAAATTCAGAGATTCACAGTTTCACCTTTTGCATGTGTAATGCCTATGGGATATAAATAACTCTTCCCTCAAGCCTTCCACTCCTGTTGTAGAGCCTATTTGCATAAAGCTACCACTTCAGAAGAACTTCTGACACCTTTTTAAAAGAAAGAAGAATAAAATGTAATGGTTCATTTCTAGAAAATGTCAGGCTGGCCATGGTTCATAGAAAGGGGTGAGGAGCAAGGCCCAGTACCCCCTCTTTTTGCTCAGGCCAGGCCTCAATGTTCCTTGTGTGCCTTGGAGAGGAGCTCCCCCAAAAGTAATTTCACCCCCCGCCACTTCCCCAGGTGCAATAGGGCACAGCCACAATTTATGTCCTTAATGCCTTTGTGGACCCCAGAGGAAAGCTGCAGGGTGGAGAGGAAATTTGAAGGTGAAAGACCTTAGGAAACTAACACAGAGTAAAGGCTCAAGACATAGAAGTTGAGAGAGAAACTCTCCACTTGATTTGTGGGGAGGGTCATTCCAGGAGTGTGATCTCCAGTGTTTGAGGTGTAGAGCTTGTTGATGCCGAATGTAAAGCTGTGAGGAAAAGACTATCTCCCCCCAGAGCCCCCCAAATGTGCAAGGGATGGGGGTCTACTGTTAGCTTCAAAGAATCTTCTCAGAAGACTCCTGTTATTCTCAAAGGAGCTGCTCTAACTGCTTAAGGGAATAATTTCCCCCACAGCCAGAGAAAATGAGAGTAAGGAGGAGAAATCCTGCCTCTAAAGAAATCAGGGCTTTCTTTTCAACATCAAATTTGGATCTTATTTCTTCTAAAATGTCAAAAGGACAAATGCTGGAAACAGAAACGAAATTGTTGTGGTTTTGTGAGCAAAGGAATTCTTCGTAATGGCAAGAGGAGGAGGCACTGCATGGGGTAAGGATGAGAACTTGAGCGCTCACCACAGTTATCCCATGTTGAATAGAAAGTGGGCAAGGAGACACCAGTCTCAAACCTCAGGACTGGAGCTCACTTAACCCAGCTTTCCATGGCAATTGAAAAAATATGTGCGCCCTCTAGTGGGCTTCTGGGAAACTGACACTGCCATCTTCACCCCAGATGTGTGGTCTGGGGGTGGAGAAGGGAGGTAGAGATGGAAAAGCTCTAAATTTAAATAAAAACTGCAGTTAAGCTTTAAATTTCACTTGTCTTCAGTTTTATTAAGTCTTTAAATAAAGAAGAGAGATATCTGACCAGCTGTTGTCTAAAAGAGGGAAGAGGGCTAAGGGCAAAAGAAACACCATAAACTTCCTGAAGGCATGGCATGGCTGTGTTTCTCATGCCAGTAGTAGCCAAGTTTAACTCCTATGTGGGTGGACAAGAAGTCTGTAAAACAAATAATATCAAAGGCAAAATATGAAAACTCATAAGCTCTCTTCAGAGTAAAAGGATCAACTTTCTTATAAGAGAAATGAAACAGGAAAGAAAGGTGGTTAGATAGAAAAATGATGAATCTCATGAAATCAATTTAGATTCCTAAAGTGGAGCTTCAACTCAGCCTTGGTCTCTTCTGCAGGCTTTTTATCACAGCTGTGCAGAAAATGTGAAAGGACACTAAGCATGAAAGACCATAGTATTTAAGGACCACGTAAGTAATTACATTAGTAATGCCATTGCAATTCTTTCTATGTGAGGATACAAAAGAAAAAGCATAAGTCTACACTTAGTGTTTTCAATGACTCTTCAACATTTGGTTCTCTTTTTTTTAAAACAAAAAGAAAATTGATCAAAGCTGGGTGCTGTTGGGCCATGCTTGTAACCCTAGCTACTCAGGAGGCTGAAATTTGAGAATTTAGGTTTGATACCAGCCTAAGCAGTCAAAGCCCACAAGACTCCTATCTCCAGCTAACCACCTAAAAGCCAGAAGTGGCAGAGTATCAGCATTGAATGAACAAGCCAAGCAAGAGTTCCATACCCCAGGTTCAAACCCCAGTACCAAACACACACACACACACACACACACACACACACACACACACACAGAGTGGATCTGAAGGCTTAAGACTTTACAAATGAAGTTCTGATTCTGTTTTTATATATGCATGAATGTCTTCAAATATATATATATATATGTATATATCTTTATTTTATTTTTTGCAGTGCTGGAGATCAAACTGAGGGCCTTGTGTATGTTAGGCGAGTGCTTTACCACTGAGACACAGCCCTAGCTAAAATAAATATTTTAAAGCAAGTTTTAAAGCATATGTAGCTAAATCTTTAAAATACTGTTTTCAGAAAGAAAGATATATTTAGAGCAACCAACAGTTATGATAATATGTAAGTGATATTTAGGAATCCTGCTGGGTAATAAGCCACTGTGTTGGAAAAACAAATATAGAGCCACAATGCAAAGGCTGGGAACAAAGATCCTGTACATTCTTTAAATTCCACCCTATACATGTGCTAATTACAGTTATAGATAATTTAGAATCCTTTCTGGCTCACTCTTTTTTTTTTTGTCTTTCAGTCAAAGACTCTGGAAATGGTGAAAAGGTTTGACAGAGAAAAGATCATTTGAGTTAAGCCTTGAAATAGGAGTTCCCCTGCAAGATGGTGAAGAATACTATTCCATGCAGAAGGAATAGGGTGAGCCAGGAGCTTCCCACAGGATCCTGAAGAGTCCTGGTGTTGAGGTAATGGGAGAGATGAGGCTGTAGGCCAGTGCTGAGTTCTCACCCACCCCTCGCCACCCTCCCAACAACCTCTTCAATAGCTGAAACACTGAGAAATGGCTTTTCCTTCCCTTCTGCTTCTCTTGAAATTAAATATTGGTATATAGTATCAGAGATTAGTATAGGAAAATTGGCTGTTTTGGCAAATGGAGAGGAATTTCTGGCCTAAGATAGTGTTTGGAGTAGGATCCTTTGGCAACACAGAGAGGGAGACTCCCCACATGCTTTTGCCTCCAGAGGCTGACTCTGCACCTGGGCTTACTGGGGCTATGATGCTTTGAGTAGAAGAATAGCAAGTGAAGTTTTTAAAAAATCTTAATACTTCCCTGCATTTTCTAATTGTTTTATTCACTGAGCAGGTATGACTTCTACAGTCAGGGAAAAATATCTTAAACAGTTAACCCATTTATCCAGTTTTTTAGTCCTTCATTGTCAATAGGTCAGCATTTTAAAATTAATATAAATGCACAAAGCTACCATTATTACATACTTAGTTTATCTAATTTTTCATTTCATATTAGTTTCAATGATCTCATTTATTTTTCAGGTACTTTAAGGAAATAATTCTTCCACTTGCTTTATTTTGAAGTGTATATTACAATTCTTGTAACAGATCCTCAAATATAGTTTCTGGGGAAATGAAGAGAAAAATCAAAATAGAATAACTTGAATCCTGTGTCATATGGATAGTAAATTAGAGATCCTAGATTGAAATGTAGATTGGTATAATATGGAATGGTATCTGCTTTATATAAGTTCCTACAGATTTCCTATAATACTATGTTGTCTCTAATAAAACAAGGCAAGCAATCAGGGCAACAGAAGAATAAGATTGCTTTCCCAAAGACAAGAGTCTACAAGGTAGACTCAATAGAGTCAGGCTTGATGCTACTATTTATATTTATGCTCTTCCAGTAAAACGAAGTCCAACTTTTCTGGAATGTATTCTTCCTGGAACTTTACATATAGGAAGCTGCAGTAAAGAAACGCAAACTAACAAACCTGTAAGTACTGAATCCTATTCTGATTTAAGTAAGCTTTATTTAGTGAATCATAGCCCTCTATTTCTGAATTAATGATTTTGAATATTCCCATATCTTGTACTTGTAGAGTTTTGAATTCCTATGGCTAAAATGTAGCTACAAGCTGGGCACCAATCACTTATGTCTATAATCCTACATACTCCGGAGCCTGAGGTCTGAAGATTGAGGTTCAAAGCCAGCCTGGGCAAGAAAGTCTGTGAGATTCTTACCTCCAATTAACCACCCAAAAACTAGAAGTAGTGCTTTTACCTTGAGCACAAAAGCTTAGGGATAGTGCTGGGGCCCTGAGTTCAAGCCCTAGGATGGACCAAGAAAATAAAAAAAAGCAACTATAGGTCATCCTAGGACAAGTGACAGAGCAAATCTCTCTCAACCTACCCCAGACTCAGCACAGCTTAAGAATTCTCAGAAAGCCATTATGTTTCTTGTTTGGCAGTTCCTAGAGGGAATGGCAGTCAGCCATTGCTTAAGTCCTGCTGACTTTCCTGAAATTCAAGGAAGGATGGTCTGAGCAGACTTTGCGCTTATTGACTTGTCTTTGTTTTTGTTTGTGTTCTGCAATTGCTCTTCGTCAGTTTTCTCTCTCTTCCCCCCCCCCCAACCTTTTTCCTTGGCTAGTGACTCTTCCTAGCTAAACTGGTTTCCTTTGATCACCTACTCTCTGGTCTCATATCCCCGCTTCTTTGTAAGGGAAATGGTGACTTCAGTTTTGGAACTTGATAGAGTTTTGCTTACCAAATTGGCAGCCTCCTTCCTAGTTTGGGTTCCTATCAAGGTAGAAACCCTACATCTGGATCTTGAGAGCTTCTTTCAAGGTGCCAATGTGATTAACTCTCACTGTTTTGCAAAGCAAGAGAGACCCAGAGAAAATTGTATTGGCAGAACTGGAAGAAACCTAGGGGTTTTAAAATTGTTTCCAAAGGGCTACCAAGGTCATTAGGGTCAAGTCTCTCAATATCTATATTTTTCCAAAACTTTCATTTTGGTGGATTTTGCAAACAAAGCAGACCATTTATTAGGTGCTATTCCCAAGGACAGGCTTTGTGGAGCAACAAGTGCTTAGACCAAACCTGACACATCTCTTTAGGACCCAAACAAAACACAACAAAAAGTCCCCACAGATCCTGGAGCTTGAGACTTTAGTGGAGGGATAAACAGAGACACTAACTATAGTCACTATCGATTAGACAGCAGTGGCATCAGCATTCAGCACATTGGCAGGAGAGTGGGGGAATACATTGGAATGTTCTCTGTTTATAACCAACAGTTCTTCAGGATGACCACTGCATCCATTTGAAGCCTTTTCAGTGGCACCCAGGAATTAGCAGGAAGCCAGAGCCAGTGCTGGTTTATTGTACACAGCGAGATTTTCTTTGGGAGAAAGAATGCTTTTCCTTGAATATGTGACTGAAGAATGCAACTCACCAGTGGGGCCTATCCAATCCCTTGCTGAAAGTGGGGGCCGCCCCAAACTGCAGGAAACTTAATGGTCTTGAAACTAATAATCTAGACTGCAAGGAGGACTCTGCCTACATGGCTCAACATCAAGCAAGTTTGGTCAAGAAATACCAGGCTGTGTTCACATGGGTTCCTGGAAAAACAGCATTACCTTGAATATGGCTTTGATTGACTTTTTATGTGACTGTCATGTGGCAAAATCTTGCCATATACAAACTAGCTAAGTTGTAAGAGGTGACTGTGTGAATGGGTTTTATAATCCTGGAAAAACACAGTGAGATTGGTTCTACCAGTAATCATAAAAAGAAGCCACATAGACCTTCCAGGCATTCATCAAGTCCCAGCCATTCTCTAGCAGCAAAGCAGAGGATCCCTTCTTGCCCAGGAAGATTGATTTTGGTGACTGAAACAGACTCACGCTTGAAATTTGATATATTTTGAACAAGAATGCTGAATCTCATAGTTCTAGTTGAATGTATGTGTACAAAACAAACATATACAATTATGAGGAAGGGGATAAAGGAAAGAGAGGAAGAAAAAGAAGAAAGGAAGTAAGACAGCAAGCAATTAAGCAAGACTAAACTGTATTAGAAGGTCTTTCACATAAGGTCTTTATTTTTCAGTTCAACTTTACAAAACTGTGTCTCTTTCCATGTTTTTGGTGGAAAGATTTAGTGGAGGGAGGGCATGCAAAGCAAATTCAGATGTGAATCAAATCAAGTGTATCACTATATAACTGGCCTGGGTAAAATCAAACCCTTCAATGACCTGCACTATTAGAAAGAGATATTTTTGGTTGTTGTACTGCGTAGATTTTCAGAATTTTCTTTAGGAGGAATTAGTTCTGAGCAATTTCCCATGAGTTTCTTTAGAAAAGATGTCCTGGAGTGTGATATATTGAATCACCTCATTTTGTGTTTGTTATCATTAAATGGGGTAGAAAAAGTACAACACTCCAAATCCTCTACAATTCAGCTTGATCTGAGCTTTTAGAATCACAGAATTTCATCTGTCTTCATAGATAAATTGGATTGCTCATTGTACCCAAACATGATTTAGCCTTCTTGTTCCTTTAGCTTCTGCAAAAGGACTGCTTTCCATCCTCACCTTGTCTCCCATACTTTTAATTGAGAAGTCAAGCACATTTGTCATCTGATCTTCTTCATTCAGGGTGGCATCTCTTCTGTGCCTTTGACCCCTGCACTACCTAGAAGTAAGGGCTCATTTGTGTGCACTCCTTTATCACCTTGTCATGTCTTTTCTTTTGGTGCTCATGTATGTAAATAAGTATTACTTATTCATATATTTATCTGTTCTTCCATTAATAAAATAGTTACTGTACATTATAGGAACTAGAAGTAGAATGACAAAAACACACACCATCTTTCCTTTCACAGAACTTTATGTCTAGTATACAGAGATTGTTATTAATCTCTATTTTTTGTCCTTTTTTCCCTTCCTTCCTTCTTCCTTCCCTCTTTTCCTTCCTCCCTCCTTCCTCCTCCTCTTCTCTCCATCCCTCCTTTTCCTTTTCTTCTGTTTCCTGCTTTCCTTTTCTTCTGTTTCCTGCTTTCCTTTTCTTCTTCCTTCCTTCCTTCAAATACCTAATTAAGAAGTGAATATGATAAAAAGATAATTTTCAAAAATGTTAAGTAGAATAGAGAAAGAAAAACGGAGGCACAGCATTTGGAATAGCCAAATTTGATAGTGTCGTAGTGATGTGTAACTCAGAGCTATGGTGAAATTGAGTTCAGATGACCCTGTGTGGGGCAGAGGGGCCTCTTTCTGTTTCATTTCCATGATTGCTTTTAGAGTCTCTATTGCATATGTTGGTGCATTGTATAATAGGAAAACAAATCTATTTTCCCCTTTCCCCCATCACAGGTTTATGAATGAAGTCCGTATAAAAAAAGCCAGACAAAGAACACCATTTGGGTTTTCTAATACGTGCTTTACTTGGCCAAGAAACTGAGTATGGAAATGAAGCTCTAGATGGGTAAATGTTGATAAAGTAGGTATGGACGGTCATGGAAAAAATGGTAGATATGGCCTGTGCAAATACAGTGTGGAGGAACTAAGTCCATTTTGAATCTGCTCACCTCCAGATACAGGGTTGGGAAGGAACAGAGGCTCTGATGACCTTATTCAGAAATGAAAGTTGGGGGCAATCTGAGAGGTCTTCTGCTTTTTTCCTCAAATGCCTCTCAGATGCATTATTTTGGAGTACTGAGCCCCAATACTTTCATCAGCATGTTTGTTAGAAATGTGGCTTTCTGTCACTTGGATTCTTCTTCCTAGTACTTGGGTTAGTTAATCATGGCACTGATTTCCCTTGAAAACATGACTTCTAGAAACACAAAGAGAAAGGGCTTTCTATGCCTGTTGACTGGACAATCTGGACCGAAGCCAGTTTTTGTTATTGTTGTTGTTAACATGTAAGTGAAGAATGGTCTAGAACTGAGTTGTGATAGGTAATTTTAGTTAAGTTTAGAAATACAAGAATGTAGCAGTTGTTCCTTTTTAAATAATAAAATAATATAGCATGAAGGCATTGTCTTTTATAATACTTTTATAAGATTAATATTTTCAGAAAACAAATGATTTCTTTTAACAAAGCTTACATCTCAAATTACCTCAGACTTCTTACCTGGCAGAATAAATTTGAACCTATAAGCTGACTCAAATTGTTTCTCTTCTATCTGTTGCATATAAAACTTTTAGTACTTTCTGCCATGGGCTAGATAAAGTTTCATCTTGAGTGTCAGGCAACATTATAATGAACACACATAACGTCTTCCAAAGTGCCCTGTGTAATCTGAAGTCCACCTGCGGCAGACAGACCGTACTCCGCTGTGGCTATTTATATCTCAGATGTAAATCTCCCAGTCATGACCCTCCAGCCACAGATACCGAAGAGCTCACATCCTGGGCCTTATTTTTTAGTGCTGGCAGGCAGGCTTATGAACTCCATCTGCCAAGCCAGTTTCTGTGTTAAGGGGAGTATCAGTGAGAGTTCTAACTGAATGTACTCAGTCATTATGGAACCTTGCTATGTGACCGTACCATTTGGCAGGCACTGTAGGTACCCAGAAATACAAGATACAATTGATTGAGGACCTTGAGGAGCTAACTATCTTATTTTAAAAGGTGTTGGACATAAGGATAGTAGAGGTGATAAGACCATCAAGTGTTAAACTGATACTGAATCAATGAGCTCTTGCCCCTTCCTAGCAATTCTGCCCCATTTCCCCTCTCTGCTCATTTGCTTGTAGATATTATTTTAGCTGTTTGATTCTCTCTCCAGTTCACCCATCCCTCCCCCAACATTCTGTACCACACCTCCCCACAGGTCAGTCAAGGCCTTCTGTGAGCTCCTCCATTCCAAATTATCCATCCACTTTTTTTTTCTCCATACCTCTAGTATTTTGCTTTGGAGGAATAGAGGCAGAAGTCTGGCCTCCTGGCTGAGGCCCACCCTCCACTAGCCCCCTTTCTGCTTCTTCAAAGACCTCTCTCCAGACATGTCTCCCATCTCTCCCAAATCCTTACCTAACTCTCTTACTTAATTTTCATCATCATATACATGTGATAGCTCTTCTCCCAACTTGATTCTAACTTCATTCCTCCCCTTGCACTTCCTACACATTAGATTGAACTTTTTCCACTTAATTAAAAACAATTTACTGTTACAGAAGCAAAGGAATTAGCTTATTATAAGCTAAGCAGGATAGAAACAAAACATTTACCTTAAGGGAAAAAAATATCCCAAATGCCTTTTACCAGTAGGTATAGAAGAAAGAAAATTTGGTATAAAATCAAGAGTTATATATTCTTATGTGGCTTTATAGTCAATTGTCTAGCAAGTGGATTAATAGCTAAATAGCTATAGGCCTCAGGGGTTTCTGTGTTGTTGTTTTGTTTTTAATGGAGCTTTGATTCCTTCGTGTCAGTGAGCTTTCTTTTTTTTCATTTGAGCCAGTGAACATATAGAACACAAACCATTAGTGGATTAGATATTACTGTTTTAGAACCATTTTAGTCTACCAGCAGGAGCAATTACATTAGAAACAGGTAAATAATTATTTGAGGAAAATTAGAAGCTGTTATAATCAAAGCCCAACTTTTGTCCATTGAAATTTCTAAAGTAGTCATTCACAGACATCAGAGGAAGAACACAGCCACTTGATTCATGCATCCCCATTTGCATCCTCAGCAGGAGAGTCAAGGTTAGCTCTTCTAGTTTACTTGACCGTGATTAGACTCTTGGATTGCACACACATGAAACCATAACCATCGTATCCTTTCTCTGGTCAAACTTGATTACCTGATCTCATAGAAGAAACAACAGAAATGGAAATCTAGCACACACAGAAGTGTAGCTAAAAATATACTACCACTTGTGGTGGAAAAGAAGGAAGAAACAGCAAAAGCTCTTGTCTGCTATGAGGGCTAATCAACCATGTTTCAAGGCAACAACTGAAAAGTAGAGTGTTGATAGATTTGTCAAAATTAAGCAAACTTGGAAAGGACTTGAGTTAGAAACAGTCTAAAGTCCAATCTTAACAGCTAACCCAAAGAATTTAAATTCTGAAATGTAATTCAGACCACAGAAATCCATGTGAACCTTCCTTTCGTATTTGGGAGCTGTATTTCAGAGGGAAAGGACATCCCATATTGAAACACCACAATTGAAATAATTATTTCAATGATTCGGTGAGGAGAGATTTGCAGCTTTAATCTTTCTTCTGACATATTAACTCTCTAGATGGTCAGCTGGTGGAAGCGGTTGCCTCTATGAGGGCTAAAGAAAGATTCAGGAGGCTCAAAAAACCCATTCCCTCTGTCTACCTCTGGAAAATGATTTCCCTCAAAAATTATAAGCTGTACCAAAAAGTTATAATTCACTAAAGAGCTTTTCATACAGATGTTGAGAGGATGGTTGCCTTCTCTCTCCACAGAAAATTGCTTCTAGGACTAAACTCAAACAGGAGGCTGTAGTCAGAGCTGGTGTTCAGTTCCGTCTAAAAGACCACTCAAGACTAGTCCTATGTGCTTTGGATCCCTTGTTACATCCTTCCATGCAAACTGTACTTCTGTGCAGGTCTCTTAATCCTGCTGAATCCTCTATACCCCTTCCCCAGATGCTTCTGCTGAGCCATCTGGAACTCAGAGCACTTCATCAGCAAAATCTCCCATTTCTTCATTTTGTTTTACTTCTTCTTTTTGCTCATAAACCCTTCATCTACTCTATTAAGTTGGTCAAGCACTCTTGGTAGAAATGGATTACTTTTTTTCTTCTTGTGTATCTTGTATCACAGTGTTATTATTATGAAGGTTGATAGAGGAATGAAGGGGCTCTCGACCCTGGCAATTATGACAGGAATGATGGAGAGGTGTCCTTGATTGTGTGTGTGTGTGTGTGTGTGTGTGTGTGTGTGTGTGTGTGTGTGTTGGTCCTGGAGTTTGGTGCTTATAGTGTGTGTGTGTGTGGGGGGGTGTTGGTCCTGGAGTTTGGTGCTTATAGTGTGTGTGTGGGGGGGGGTGTTGGTCCTGGAGTTTGGTGCTGTCCTTTAACTTTCTTGCTTAAGGCTAGCACTCCTACCACTTGAGCCACAGCTGCACTTCCAAGATTTTTTTTTTGGTGATTAATTGGAGACAATAGCTTCATAGACTTCAATGTTCTGATTGGCATTCAACTGTCATCCTCCCATCTTAGCCTCCTGAGTAATTCCATTTGGAATTAATCCTGGTGCAGTGTTACCTAGAAGGATCTAATTTTAGTTTTCTGCAGGTGTTTAACCAGCACCACTTGTTGAAGAGGCTGTTTTTCTTCCATTCTATTTTTTTGGCTTTCTTATCAAAGATTAGGTGGCCATAGGTCTGTGGGTTGATTTCTGGGTCTTCAGTTCTATTCCATTGGTCCTCAGGCCTGTTCTTGTGCCAGTACCAAGCTGTTTTGGTTACTATAGTTCTGTAATAGAGTCTAAAGTTTGGTATTGAAATTCTTCCTGTGCTGTTCTTTCTGCTAAGAATTGTTTTATCATTGCATATGAAATTTTGGATTGCTTCTTCTATTTCCTTAAAGAATGACATTGGGATATTGATAGGTATTACATTGAATTTGCCAAGAGCTCTTGGCAAGATTGCCATTTTCACGATGTTAATTCTTCCAATCCAGGAGCATGGGAGGTTTTACCATTTCTTCAGTTCTGCTTTAATTTCCTTTTTCAGGGTTTTAAAGTTGTCATCATAAAGATCCTTTACATTCTTAGTTAATTCCTAAGTGCTTTATTTTCTTTGAGGCTATTGCAAAAGGAGTTGCTTTCTTGATTGCTGCCTCTGTCCTCTCATTGTTGGCCAAAGTTTTGCTGAAATATTTATTAAGAGGATATATATATATATATATATATATATATATATATATTGTCAGTCGTGGGTCTTCAACGCAGGGCCTGGGCACTGTTCTGAGCTTTTTCACTCAAGACTAGCACTTTGCCACTTTGAGCCATAGCACCACTTCTGGTTTTCTGGTGGTTATTTGGAGACTTTCTGGCCTAGGTGACATTTTTTTATTTTTAATTTAATTTTATTTTCAAGGCAATGTACAGAGATATTTAAAAATTTTTTTTTCGCTCTTGGACTGTTTGGATCTAAAGAGCGAGGACTCAATATTTGCATACCCAATGCTATGGACATGGTATTGGAAATACAAACACAACTACATAGATATAAAAACCTATGACTCTATAGACATAATGTTTTATTACATAGATTAATATGTATCTATGATATACAAACCCTTAGCCTAATTTTGATTATGTTCTAAAAACTAAGTGCCAGAGATTGTATATAGAGATTCCCTTCTTGAACACTTGTTTGTTAAACATGTCATTTGAAATATGATGTAAAAATCAATGTTAATAAATTCTTTAATAAAACTTTTTTTGCCAGTCCTGGAGCTTGAACTCAAGGCCTGGACACTATCTTTGGGCCTTCTCAAGGCTAGTATTCTACCACTTGAGCCACAGAACCACTTCTGCGTATGTGGTACTGAGGAATCGAACCTAGGACTTCATGCATGCTAGGTAAACACTCTAGCCACTAGGCAATACTCCTGCCCACCAGAGGTATTTTTATTTATTTATTTTTTGTGAGTTGTGGGGCTTGAATTCATGGCCCAGGCACTGTCCTTGAGTGTTTGTGCTCAAGGCTAGCACTCTATCACTTTATACCCAGCTCCATTTTAGATTTTCTGGTGGTTAACAGTAGGTAAAAGTCTCAAGGACTTTCCTGCTCTCGCTAGCTTTTTAGCCTCCTGACCAGCTAGGACTATAGACATGAGCCACTGGCATTCAGAGGAGGACGTTTTATCTACCTTGACCATCCTTTTCTAGTAAGTTTTTTTCCTTAGCATTCTCAAATATTGTCTTTGAATCTTAACTCCATTCCTACTTTGGTAGCTTCTACCCACTATCTTTTATTACTTACTCTTTCCAACATGAGGAGGTAGAGAGAAGATAATTAACATCTTATTTTTTCTTACTTAACACACTGAGTAGGGAGTAAAAGGGAAGGGATATGGTGATATCAAATTGAGACATTTCAATTTCCATATTAAGTGTCAGGATCCAATAGACAAATTATGATAAGAGTTAGAAGGTAGTACAGAAAATGTTGAGGTTATCTGTTGATATTGCCTACCCAGAATTCATCAACCCATCTGTTAACACATTCAAATGCTTTTGGGTGACTTTGGGAAACATTACTCTTCATTACCTTATACTTCTATACTTAACATTTGTCAGCTTTTTGTTCATGTGTTTTTTCAGTTTATTTTTTATATCTCCCTTTTTCTCTGGAATATCAGCTCCATTAAACTGGGGGCTTTGGAGTTCATGGTTGTGTTTTATGATCACACACAGAGCTGGCACAGAGTGGATACTAGATGCTGACAGAGAACTGCAGTGAAGTTGAGAAAAGCAGGAGACGGAGGAGGGGTGGGAAGTGAGAGTCTGTGTAATGAGCTGAAGGACCAGAGAAAATAGTGAAGTACCAATTGTGATGAGCAAGGCTGGAGGCAGAGGTTTAGGGATGGAGAAGCAATGTTTGGATTGTCCAGTTTTTTCCCCCTTTAAATAGAAAAGAGACTCAAGGGTTTAGAGCAAGGGAGAAAGTAGAAGAGCAAGGGATTTCAAGAGAGAGCAGTAAGTGTGCAATAGCTGTTGAAGAAGAAGGAAAGCATGACTAGAAATCGGTTTTATTCAGACCACCCATGGCTCAGCTGCAGATGGCAACCCCAACAGAACTTCACCCAAAATGCTTGACAGCCCTGGTTTGGAAACACAGAGGGCAGAGTGTGGGTTTCTCCAAAGTAGGAGTGAGTTTCTTCTTCTTTTTTTCTTAAATAAGAATGCCTCTATTAATGAGTACTTTGGGAATAGATCTTTACTGTGTAAACAAGCAGTGTGGAAAAAATGTCCATAAATCATGACAGCAGAATAGTGTAGCCTTATGACAATATTGGTGCACAGATTCCTTTTGCTGTCAGACCAGAGTGAAGTCTAGATCAGTATGTGAGATCCCTGGCTTTACTTTCTGTTCCAGGTCCCCTGGACCTATTTAAAGATCCCCCCATGGCTTTTTCTCTCCGAGTCTTAGAAAACCTAGAAAGAAATCTATGGGCAGTATTGTTGACACCTCACTGGTAAGCCTCATTCATGCTCTGCTCTTGCTCTGGCTGTGGAATGGTGTTAGAATTTACTTCCTTCAAAGCAGATTCCCTGTTGCCATGGCTGGATATGATTTGGTCTTCCAAAGACACAAGTACTGGGAGTTTGGTTCCCAAGGTGGCTGTATGTTGAGAAAGTGGAAGCTACCAGAAATGGGGCTTATTGAGAGATAATTATTAGATCATTGGAGGCAGCACACTTGGAAGAATTAATGCTTGTCTTGCAGGAAGTGGTTTAGGTTCTGATGGACAGGATTGTTTACTGGGAAAGCCATTATTCTTGAGCAAATTTGGATGTCTTCGCTTACCCTCTCACTTCCTTTCTTGCCATGTGATCTATTTCACATGTGTTCTTGTGGGGTGATACCAGCTGTCTTTTTTTTGTTGTTTTGTTTTTGACCCAGACAGAAGGCCTTTGTTAGTGGTAGATAAAAGAAGCCACTCAGTCTTGAACTTTCCACTTCCAAAGTTGTGAGTTAAATGAACTTCCTACCTTTATAAAATGTCAAGCCTTAGGTATTTTGTAGTAGTAGAATGAAGTGGATTAAGACAGGTGCCAACTTAAACATGAAAGGAGTGCAAGCAATAAAGAGAGTATATCTCATCTCCAGTGTCTGCATCTATTTGAGGAGCCATAATCGGGTCTGGTACAGAAACTTTTCAGTAGACATTTAAGGAATGAATGCATTTATGAATGAATGGCAATGCATTGGAGTAGTAATAGAATTAGGACGGGGAATGGATATTACCATAAGAAGTACAAATGATTATTACTTCTTTTGAAGGGTGCCTCTTTAGCTAAATTTCCTCAGAGCTGACCTTGAGACAGTATTTAAATATAAGTAGTTATGTTAACTCATTCTGTATTGTTATAATGGAATTCTGAAACTGAGCAACTTTTGTTGTTGTAGTTGTTGTTGGTTGTGGGACTTGAACTCTGGGCCAGGGTGTTGTCCTAGAGCTCTTTAGCTCAAGGCTACTGCCCTACCCCTTGAGCCATAGCACCACTTCTCTGAGCAATTTCGTGTGTGTGTGGGTGTGTGTGTCCCCACTGATCCTGGGGCTTGAACTCAAGCTCTGAGTGCTGTCCCTAAGCTTCTTTGGTTGAAGGCTAGCACTCTACCACTTGAGCCTTAGCACCACTTCCAGATTTTTTGGGTAATTTATTGGAAATAAGAGTCTTGTGAACTTTATTGCCCTGGCTGGGTTGGAACTGTGATTCTCAGATCTCAGTCTCCAAAGTAGCTAGAATTACAGGTCTGAGTAACTTCTTAAGAATTGAAATTCTAAAAAAAAAAAAAAAAGAATTGAAATTCTAGGGGTTGAGGAATGCCAGGTTAAGGAAGCAATATTGAGTGAGGCCTTTTTATGTTGTCTTCCCATGGCACAAGGTGAGAGAGCAGGCCTGTGAAAGAGCCTGTCCATTTGATAGGCTTATGTGCCTTCATAGTGGGGATGAGAGCTCCTAATCTCAACACCTCTACTTCCCAACACTGTTGCTGCACTGGGGCCTAAATAACCAACACATGAGTTTTGGGGTGACATATTCAGACTACAACAGTAATTTATTTGGAAGATGATCTCAGGCATGAAGCAATCCTTAAAAAGAAATGGGGTTGGGGAAGAAGAGGAAGAGGGAGAAGACAGTGACAAAAGAGTATATTAATAACTTTAATAAGGGCATTACCGGGGTGATCAGACTTTCAATCCCACTGGGTACCTTTGAGAGACAGCACCAATATATCCCCTGCCAAAGGGCAAAGGACTTGGGTGATTTATCTATCAAGCCATTTTGTCAGTAGATGCCTGCTCTTGCATCTTCTGCACTTCTGGAGAACCTAATCCTCCCCTCCCCACACTAGTCCTGGGGCCTAGGCTTTATTCCTGAGATTTTTTTTTCTTTTTTTGCTCAAGACTAATGTCCTGCCACTAGAACTGTGTCTCCATTTCTTGGTTTTGGGTAGTTAATTGTTGAAAAAAAATCTCCATGGACTTTCTTGCCCAAGCCGGCTTTCAACCATGATGCTCAGATCTCAGTTTCCTAAGCAGCTAGGATTACAGACATGACATATCTTAAGGTACATGCCAATTATGAGGGAAATCCCAGAAGATCAGTGATATAGAGATGCTTCCAGTGATTAAGAAAGGGGTATGGTGGGGCATCAAGAACAAAACCAGGGCCAGGAGTTTCACCTAGTGGTAGAGTGCTTGCCTAGCATGCACGAAGACCTGGGTTCCATTCCTAGGTACCACTTACATAGAAAAAGTTAGAAGTGGTACTGTGGCTCAAGTGGTAGAGCTCTAGCTTTGAAAAACCCCAAGGAAATGGGGACAAAAACATGAGAAGGGGTATCAATGTGTGTGAAGTAATGCACCTTCTATCTGACAAACATAATTATAACCCTTCTATTAATTACAATAAAAATCATAAAAAGAAAGAAAAAGGCCAAGGACAGTGCTCAGACCCTGAGCTCAAACCCCAGGACTTGGAAGTAAAAAAGAACAAAACCACAAGCCAATTTGGCAGTATCGTCCCCCAGTTTTAAAGACATGTATCCTTACATGCTCTAATTCCACACTCTGTAACAATTTGCATATTGGATAAATATATGCAGGACATTCACTGCAGAATTATGTTAGCCATAAAATACTGGGCACAATCTTAATACTTATCAGTAAGGGGCTGGTTAAATGATAAATATTATCAACAGAAAGGTCTTCAACATAATAAATTAGAAAAATTAAGATGCATATCTTATGAGTGAGTAGAATTTTCTGGAAGGGCATGAAGGATCCAGCAACAATGATTTCGAGGTTCTAGAAGAAAAGGCAGTGAAGGAGGAAGGTAAACATATTTTTTGAACAACAACAACAACAAAAGCAACTAAGAGCTGTTGTATGATCTCATTCTAACAGGTTTATATGTAGCTGAAGAAACTGAAATTTTAAGTGAACTGGAGTTGTGCTGTGTGTTTGCGTGTACATCATAATTACCATAACAAGATAGGCCCTCCCTTCTTCCCTACCTTTGAATCTGATGGAATCCAATCACACAGGCCTCCTTTCCGCTGGAATTGTGATTATTCCACGCCAAGCCAATTATGAAAGTGACCCCCTCTAGGTTTTTTCTTTGTCTATTGGTTTGTATTTTCAAAGACATGGTAGCTGATCAATGTCCAGACAAACACAAATAATAAATAAAGTTTGGCTCAAGAAATACTAGATGTTCTTGATAACATGCTGCCAATAAAAATGTTCTCCTCCTTGCCAAACCACTGAAGTGGTCCTGGCACTGTTAGACTGCAGGATGGCCTGTCTTGTAGGGGTGCCCAGAATGTCTTAACATTTAGCTGGGCATCAGTTTGTCATAGAAGTGTCTAATTAGCATATATCTTCATTTTGAGGAACTGTTTTCTCTGGAGAGCTGGGGGTAGAGGAACAAATTTGCCCTTATGAAACTGGTGATTGTTAATTTTCTGCTGTCTCAGCCTCTCAGTGGAAGATGAGATTAATCCGTTAATTGCTCAATTTATTCAGTAGAGACAGACCCATTTAACATGGAATGCCCAGACTAGATGGCTTCATTTTTGGCAAGAAGGAGGGGAAGAGGCACCGAATCCCCATTTCTCCTTGTCAGTGCCACTGAAGAATAATGATAAATAATAATTTTCATTTGGTTTACTGCAGTGGCAGCACTGAATGGTCTCCCTGTGTCCTGCCATGCAACTTTTAAAATCACATTTGAAAATGTGGGTGTAGTGATCTTTCCAAAATGGGAAGTTGAACTCTGATTGTCCAATTCTTGAATCCCTTCAATGGCACCTTATTTTCCTATAATAAGGTATTTTGTAGCCACATCATTTAACATTTTCCTTATTTTGGTATTTTCTTCAATGTTTACTGACCCTCACTGTGTAGCTCACATTATATTATAATTCAAAGCACAGAGATACTAGTACTCTGAATTCCTATAGTCCTGGTCAAAATCTTTTGCTATTATAGCTTTTTATTACATTGCATTTCATCCTAATGTTTCCTTTCCTGTGTCCATTTCTTCTTCTTTGTGCTGGTAGTGAGGTTTGAACTCAGGATCTTACACTCTCCCTTAGCTTTTTGCTCTACCAGTTTGAACTACTCCTCCACTTCTATCTTTTTAGTGGTGTTTTGGAGATAAGAGTCTTACAAATTATTCTTCCTGGGTTGGCTTCAAACCATGGTCCTCAGATCTTAACTTCTGAGTAGCTAGGAGTATAAGCCTAAGTCAACATCCAGTACCCATGTCCTTTATTAGATGACAGTTTATTTTTATATAGATATAGATAGCCTCTTATTTTTATACTCACAGCAAGCGGTACCCATTCATAGATTCCATAGATTAAATTCCTTCTACTCTTTTTCTAGTGAAGTGTTTAGGATTGAATGCTGCCCATTCACTATCTTTGTAAGTGTCTCATTCCAATGTCAGTCTTTTCATCCTGGTCAGGAAATGTTTCATAGGTTGGATTTGTCACAAAGAATCAGAAGACTCAGTAATGGAAATTTGCATGCAGAAGTTTTTGGAGAGTTCCTTGGGATCACAGAGGAAGTGAAAGAAGCAAAAGAGGGAACTTGGTCTCTGGTTCTGTTGCAACAAAGCTTTAACTCACACCACAGAGAGCTCTGAAGCTGAGGCAGTCCTTCAGGGTTGGCCCAAGTTAGAATAAAGAGGCTAAGATTTTCTAAAAAAAAACTATTGTATAGAAGGGTTACAGTTATATTCACCAGACAGTAGGTGCAATACTTCTCACACATTGATACCACTTCTCATGTTTTTGTCCCCATTTCCCTTCCCCCACTCCTCCCAATCATCTTGTACTGTAACAATATGAGATTAACCAAAGGGCAAAAGAAAAGAGAAATAACATAGGACATTAAGACCAACAATTACACAAGATAACATCTGCAGAAAACTAAAGTTGAATCCTTCTATGTCACCCTGCACCAGGATTAATTCCAAATGGATCAAAGACCTCGAGGTAAAAGCAGATATCCTGAAAACTTTACAAGAAGGAATAGGAGATACACTAGGTCTCCTTGGCACAGGTTTAAATTGCTTAGTAAAGACCCAGAAGCACAACAAATTAAAGAAAGTTTGGACAAACTGGACTGCATTAAACTGCAGAGTTTCTGTATGGCAAAGGACATAGCTAGCAAATTAAACAGAAAGCCTACAGAGTGGGAGAAGATCTTCACTAACCATACAACAGACAAAGGCCTCATATCTAAAATGTATCAACAGCTAAAAAAGTTGAATCTCTCCCAAACAAATCTTCAAAGAAACAACCATCCCATTAAAAGATGGGCCAAGGCCTTAAAGAGAGTCTTCTCTGAAGAAGAAATAAGAATGGCCTATAGACACATGAAGAAATGCTTGACATCTCTGGCTATAAAAGAAATGCAAATCAAAACAACTCTAAGATTCCACCTCACTCCAGTTAGAATGGCCAGGATCAAGAAATCTAATAACAACAGATGCTGGAGGGGATGTGGCCAGGAGGGATCACTACCACATTGTTGGTGGGAGTGCAAACTCATTCAACCACTATGGAAAGCAGTATGGCAGTTCCTCAAAAGACTAAACATAGAGCTCCCCTATGACCCAGCAATTCTACACCTTGGCATTTGCCCAAATGTTCAGAAACAAGGACCTACTAAAGCCACTAGCACAGAAATGTTCACTGCAGTATATTTACCATAGCAAAGATATGGAACCAACCCAGCTGCCCCTCAGTAGATGATTAGATCAGGAAGATATGGTACTTTTTATATACAATGGATTCCTATGCTGCCATTAGAAAAAATGACATTGCCCCATTTGTAATGAAATGGAAAGACTTGGAAAAAATCATATTAAGTGAAATAAGCCAGACTCAAAGGAACATAGGCTCAATGGTTTCCCTCATTTGAAATAATTAGTACACACCTAGCAGAGGTGTAATCCTAGCAGAGGATTTCAACAATGCAAAACCTCGATACATAAGGCCATATGGGATGAGGCTAAACAAGAGGCTAAGCTTTTCTGTCCCTACACAAACTCATGAGACAAACTATCACAGGGAAAGAAACTGACTTTGAATCCAGGTCACTCTTTCAGTCAAGGGCAATGACTCTGGAGAACTAGGAACTGAGGCCCATCGGTAGGCAACGGTTGCAGTATTTGAGGTTATATATCTTTTAGTCTTGAATTGGAATTTGGGTAGCGTATCTTTTTTTCCTTAGCATCTTTATACATTTCATTTTTTATCTTTTTAGATAGTTGTACAAAGGAGTTGTAATTTATGAATACAGTAAATCTTGATCCGTTTCACCCTTTCATCATTCTTACCCAGCCCTCCTTCCTATCCTTCCCTCAATTTTCTTAATTTTTTAGAATATTCATTTAGAATATGAATTTTATGACTGTGTCCCCTTCCTGCCATCTTGTCCATCAGTCTTTATCAACCGAAAATATGAATTCCGAATCAGAATGCCAGGTATCGGTCCCACTATTTAACTATGGCTTTAAAAGCACCATTCATTTGTTTAGATGGGAAACCCTCTCCCTAAGATCCATAAACTCACCTTACTATGCCCTCAGGCACAGACACTCCAGTGCCATTTTGAAGACCTATGATTAAGAGAGCAAGTTGCCAGTTCCCTCCCATCCAAAATTTAATAGGAACAGATCTAGAATAACCCGTATCCACATTTCTGCTCAAAGAGAGGGAAAGGAGAGACATTCTACTAATATGGAGTCATAGAAGGTTTGAAATCAGCCTGGTGTCATTAGATTCTTCCTCCCTGAGAATGGGTCACCACATCCTCAGATTATTTTCCTTGGATTTGTGGTTCCATTCTCTGTTACCCTTTATCTCCTACAAACTATAGTCTCTATTTGCCACTGAGTAGTTTTCTCAATTTGCATCCCAGTTCAGAACACTTATTATTTTTTATAGTCTCAGTGCATTTTAGTCTTCCTCCAGAAAAGTTTTTCTCAAAACCCTGAGAAAATCAGGGTGCCGCTCAGGTGGTTGGAATCTGGAGGATCACAAATGGAAGCTAATGAAGGCAAAAATGTCCATTAGCACTCTATCTCCAGAACAACAAATCATGGACCTCACACAAGAATGATTATTTTCTAACATTTCATAATCAACATTTCACATCTCTTCCCTCTCTCCCTATCTTTCCTCTCTCAGGAAGGAACAGAATTCTCTCCTGTTATTAAGAGGGGTCCCAGCCATATCCCAGAACCATTGGCACCAGGTATTTCATGGCTCTAAGGCCTCAGCTTCTATTCCCAAGATTTAGCAAGCATCCATTGAAATAGATACTATTCTTCCAAAGAGCATTGTTGGCGATAGTCCTAATCTTGCTAGTTTTCCTATACTGTCTTGTTGCAGATGGGAATGGTTTGTGTGTAGTTTTTGTGTCTATGATAATATCTTCCCATTCATCACAAGAAGCTCAATATATTGTTCCATGGTTGTGTGTATAAAAGTCATGGCTATCTTTGCCACCCAGGACAAACTCTTGGTTTCCTGAACTTGGATACTTCTAAGATTCCTTTCCTTCTTGCCACTCTGTTGTACTATGCACTCAGTTGAATGCAGTCTGTCACAGGGATTCATTACCAGTAGGCATAGACACATGTGCCAAGTAGAGAACAGTGACGCCTCAAATTTGATCTTTAGACCTTTCCTAACCATGATGCAATACTGGCCATCAGTGTCTCCATCATTCTCAGAAATCCTCCCTGCCACGAGGTTGTGTGTCAAGGGTTATTTATAATTCAACTACCTAGAGACAAAAAAGAGGCATCTTTCTACTTTCCTTAATAGTAAAGTTTTGTCGGTACTTTATAAAGACGGCAGAAAATTTGGAAAAAACTATATCAATGCACAGAGGATGACAAAGGTCACTGATAATTTCTTCATCTGGTTATTACTATGGTTAAACCCTTGGTATATTTGGTTTTAAAATGCATTATGCTGTTTTATTATTAGTTAGATTCACTTATCAATGGATTAAATTTTCATTATATTATGACATGTTCAGTGTTCACTTGGATTGCATTTTTTGGATAGCAAAATTTTCTTCATCAAGACTCTCTGATTGGATATTGAGGGATTCTCTTCAATTTTTAATAAACAAGCACATAAGTTATGTCCCTACCAGATATTCTGAATCCAGAATGCTTTCTTGCTAAGAAACTCTTAAAGGTCAGTTTCTAAGGGGATATGTTTTATGTATTTGGGGATGGTTTACATTGTCTTTCAAAAAATTGTCCTTAATTTTTCCTTCCTCTGTCAAGACAGGAGAATAATTTCTCTTGGCAGATTTGTCAGCAATTAATGATAACCAGTGACCTGCTCAGCCAGTGCTTCGGACAGTGGCAAAGTCCAGTGTGACAGTCAGACTTTGATATTACACTGTGATGTTGGTATGTTTATAATACTTCTGGGAGTAGAACAGGAAATCTAACAGCAACATAGATCCCTCAGGGTCAGAGCCATCCAAAAGTACTGAAATGCTTAAGCACGTATTAAGAATCTTTACCTGGTGCCTGCGACTCATCCTACTTAATGTAAGCATCTGTTTGTTGTACTTGAGCACTTGATGAGCTCCGAGGCTATGGCTGCCAATACAGAATATAAAAAGGTTTATGAAAAAATAAAGGAATTGGCAGAAGTATAGTGAGGCACTTGCCATATGAATCAACTCACACCATTCTAAAACCATAGCTTGGGTTTTTTGTTGTTGTTGTTGTTTTTTTTTGCCAGTCTGATGCTTGAGTTCAGGGCCTGAGCACTGTCCTTGGACTTTCTCAAGGCTAGAGCTCTACCACTTGAGCCTCAGCACCACTTCCGGCTTTTTCTATATATGTGATACTGAGGAATAGAACCCCAATCTTCATGCATGCTAGGCAAGCACTCTAACACTAGACCAAACTCTTGGCCCCCACTTTTTTTTTGTTTTGAATACCTATTTTATCAATTTGGAAACTGAGAACTCTGAGACGGTCTGAAATGTCCTGTAGGGCTACGCAGATAATTAATAATAAATCTTGGCAATCCATAATTGCCTTTTCGACAAAGGCCTTCCGGAAACAGGAAAATGGTGCAGGGATTCTGTGTTAGGTGCCAAAATAATGTTCAGCTGACATCACGATGCCTAGCACACTGCAGGACTTGAATGTACTTTTGCTGAAGGAGTGAACTAGTTGTCCTTATCCTTTGCTTCAAGTATCCTAAGGTGGCCAAGGTTCAATACCCCATTGTCATGAACTCATTAATTACATCCTTTGAGATCCACTTACTTCCTCAAAAGGCTCACCTCTGAATACTGCTGCTCTGAAGGTCAGACTTTCAAGACATGGAACTCTGGGGAGACATTTTAGAACCAAACAAGAACATGGATGATCAACCTGACAGAGAACAGTTCTTCACAAAACACTGATTAGAAACCATTCTGTAGCCTGGTGCTGGTGGCTCATACCTGTAATTCTAGATACTCAGGTGGCTGTGATCTGGAAATCAGGATTTTCAGTCAGCCCAGGCAGGAAAAGCGGTGAGGCTCTTATCTCCAAGTAACTACCAAAAACCCAGAAGTGGAACTGTGGCTTTCATGGCTCCAGACAGTGAACTGAAGTTCAAGCCCCAGGCCTGGCATAAAAACAAATGAAACCATAAAAAACAACCACAAATGAAAAAATCCTAATGAATCTAGAATGAATTACTTGCTATACTATGCTCAAGCCATGTATTTATCTATTGATTTCTCTTAAGAAGATTTTAGTATCTTTAAGAGTTGCACAAAGGAGTTGACATTTCACAAAGCCATTTATGAATACAATGCATTTGCAGCGTTACCCCTTCAATATGTTTGCCCATCTCAATCCTTCCCTCATACTTCTGAATTTTGTAGGAGTCCTGTCTACATTTCTTCCTCCCGTTCTCTTCATTCATCAAGCAGCCACTTATTTAATGAAGTTTTTCGTGGAAAAGAACTCATGTGCTACCTTTCTTCCTTCAGATCCAACTACCAGAGGCCATAAAACTTATTTCTTCAATCTTTGCTATAGCAGGCACACTTATGCCCAGGAGAATATTGCTTCTTGCAGCTGTTAGAGCCTGGAAAGATAGGAACAATTTAATAAATGTTTTTTTTTCTGAATCACAAAAACCCCATTGTAACTCAATGCTATTTGGAATAACATTAAAGAGAAGTGAATTATGCCCATTTATCAAAGGGAAAATGAGAGACCCCTTGGACATGAGTTTTATTTTGAAGCTGAAGCCTTTAATCAAATTGAAAATAAAAGATATGGCCCTTCTCTGAACTAAGGAATGGTAAGAAGCCATTTGTAATCTCAGTACATAGCCACTAGCAGTGACTCTGTTCTATCTCTGGAGTGTTGAATAAAAACAGATTTTTTATTGCAATTAATAGAAGGGTTACATTACATTCACCAGATAGAAGGTGCATTACTTCACAAACATTGATACCCTTTCACATGTCTTGGTCCCCATTTCCCTCCCCCACCCCTGCCCCTCATCTTGTTTTCCCCCCTTCTCTATATAAAAACAGATTTTTAAAAAATTATCCTTGACAAGAAATGGTGTCATTACGTTCATTCAGTTAACTGGATGTGGAATATACATATCACTATGTCTCCTCCATACTACATCTTACCGCTTTGGAACTTGGAGAGAAACATTGATAGGGCAAGCACTTCAGACAGACAAAAACCAAACCAAAACACAGCAAGTGGGCTAAACTTTCACTGCCAGTAATATTCATGAAGTGGTAGAATAAATGATGCTAAGCATAAAGTGGAAGAGGTGGAGTATGTGTTTCTCCAAAGATAACCAGAGTTACCAACAGAGGGACAGAACTGTCATGCGGAACAAACAACAAAAATGCCTAGTCAAATTTGAATTTTGGACAAATATTTGGAAATATTTTCTGCTACACAGTAATACTAAAAATGGTCAGTGTTTACATGAAATAGCACTTAACTGGACATCTCTATTTTACCCGGAAGTCTTACCAAAAAAAAGGTTTCTCTTGGATATATAGACTCTAAATATCTTATCCCCCAATATCCTGGAAGTGCATTAATTTGATGTTGAAAAATATGGACCAGGAATGTGATACTGGCTTCCAGTACCAAGAAGTTGGTGTGTCAGTTAGCAATTTCTGCATAACAAGTCACCCAAATATTGTATAGCTTAAAGTATGCTCATGTACGATTGCGAACACTGTTTTGCAGACTCAGTGGTTTTTTTTTTTTTTTTTAATCTAGGCTGAACTTGGGCAAGCAGCTCTAGTGGTAGGTCTGTGACTGGGTAGTCATGGTTCTGTGTAAGCTACGGTTGGATTTTTTCTTCTTAATTGTTACAATGAAGGTGATATACAGAGGGGTTGCAGTAACATAAGTCAGGTAAAGAGTGAACTTCTTTTTGGACAATGTTACTCCTTCCCTTGCTCTCTCCTACTTTTTTCCCTCCTGTCTCCACACACGTGTGTATAGCATATAGTGTTTTTTTTTAATTTTTAAAGATCTTTTCATACCTTGAAGTTTGTTTCAGCATGTATAATATTTTACATAAATATAAAGAGGCACTTAGGCATTGCACCTTTGTTTCTTTCCTAAGAGTATCCTCTTTTGATCTTACAATGTGTGAGTATCTGGAATCCTGTATAATTTTAAACCACTCCATTTTATCCTCAGGAGTTCTTGTAGAGAAGTAGATTACAGTGAGTACCACTGCTGCACTTGTTCACCCTCTTTTTCTTCTTAAGTCTAGTGCAGTAACTCATCCATGACCTTCTCAAGGTGCTCACAAATGCTCAAGAGTTAAATAAAGACAAAATTACAGAGATACAAGGCTGCTTAAGCCTACTATTTGGAGTAAAAGCAGGGGTGGTGGTGGTAGTTGGGTAGTAGAATGTGACCATGAGGAAGATAGTATTAAAATGGAAGTGAGGAAAGAGACAGAAGGATCTAAAACAAGATTATATTTTTGCATTTTATAATTTACCTTGGAAAGGCAACCTTAATCACTTACTCCAAAGTCAAAATGAATTATGATCTAATTCACCGAATCCTAAAAATGGATACTAGAATCCATATTCCATTTACCTAGAACCTAATCTGTCTTCCTTCTAAAGTGGTAGAGCACAAGCTTTGAGCAAAGAATTTAAGGGACAGTTTCCAGGCCCAGAGTTCAAGCCCAGTATACACATACACACACACACACACACACACACACACACACACACACACACACGTCACTCTAGCACTCTACTTTAGCTGATGCTGCTGTGAAATGCAGTGGAAAGATGGCATTGGGATTGGGCTTAGCATGGAATAGGATTTGATGCCACTTGCAGACAGAGCAGTCATTTATAAGTGCCTTTGTGTTTGCAAGGCTATACTGGAAAGGTTAGTTTGTTGTTGTTTGTTTGTTTATGAGAACTACATTTAAACAACAACAAAACTTTTGTAGCTCCCAGGCAAAGGATGGAACCTCACGTTAACCCCCTGGCTTGTCTTCACTTGTAGAGGTCCAGAACTCAGAGCTCTGGGAACATCTCTCCTTGCTAGTGACCTGGAGCATTTATTTTACTGTCCGGCAGAAGGTTCGCCCTGACATTTCAGCAACAAGGCAAAGCTTGTAAATTTATGATGACATCTCAGACAGGAGAAAGGACCGCAGCCCCAACAGGGTCACAATAAAGACTGTTTCAGAAACATCTGCTTTTTGGGTTTTTTTTTTGTGTGTGTGGGAGGGGTGGTCTTCCATCACAAGATACTAGTGGCTGAGCTCTCGTCCTTGAATGTGCCCGTGAAGTCTGTGTGGAAAATTATCAACAGGCAGAGAGAGGTAGCAAAGAGCCAGCATCCAGGCAGAGAGATGATTTGTGTGTGAGAGATAAATCAGGCCTTGAGAAAGAAGGCAGGAAAAGATGTCTTAAAAGGAGAAAGAACATCTTTTCACTTCAAAGAGAAGTGTTTCACAAAATTGTTCCCCAAACTTCCCCAATCCTTGCAGGCCTGGAGGGAAGAGGCCCACTGCCTTTCTACTACTTGGTTGTGTTATCTTTCATATCAATTTTTAATTGAAATTTTTAGAAAAGACCCATTTAATGAAAGCAAAATAGATCACAGGGCCCTCATTCACTCTAACTTGATTCTCTATGATCTGGAAAATAGGGCTTCATTTACCAGCTGTGTGGACTTTGGCAAATTAGTTACCCTCTCTTGGCTTATTACTTCATTTGGAAAATAAGATTTCTAAGAAGGCCTGCAGCAGGAAGGGAGTGGTAGTGGTTACTGTGAAGATTCAACGAGATGCCTATGTAAGTGGCTGAGAGCTAGTTATCATAAGCACGGGAGAATCCCAGACATCACTGGTATGATTCAAATGCTTTTCTAACACAGAACCCAGCCATATCATCTAGTTAGTCCTCCAACGCATCATTAAATGGCCCAAAACATGTGACAGCAGCATCTGTCTTTTGGCTGTTATCTGTTCCTGTGGCTGGAACCAAGATGGACAATGATTCACGATGGAGAGATGGTTCTTGAATATTCAGCAACCACAAAGGATGAAGAAACATCTGTCTGGGATTGGAACCATAGGAAAAGGCAGAAGGTAAGGTCACTGAGGTCACAAACACACCTGTCAGCCTCTTTGTAAAATAAATGATCTGCCTCCCATTGGGTCCTGAATGAATCTGGGGTAAATCTGAAAAGAATAGAACATGTGGACTTCACCAAGGAGGAAAGATGAAAAGAAGCGCTATTTTTTAATTGGCTTGAAATGTATGAGCTTTGGCCTTCTTCTACCAACACTCACTCAATTAGACTTATTTCCCTTTCCTCTTAAGAGATCTGGGTCTGTAAAGATCTTAACCATGTATAGAATCATAAGCCCACTGAATACAAGGACTGAAAAGAATCATAAAGATCAATTTGATACAATTTCATGTAACAAAAAATATGATTGGAGCTAGTGTGGACAGCCATGAAATTTACTAATCTTGTGTAATAAGTTTATCTAGGAAGGTGGGCTTTAGGTTTAGTTGATATAACTTAACAGTGCTGTGAGTTCAGGTTTTCTTTGTGCTCTCCATCAACCTTGGTAAGAACTGTGTTTGTAGGTTTTTTTGTTTAAATAACAATGTTTGTCAGTACATAGTAGTTAGAAATTTTTCTGTTAAAGCAGTCACTTGACATAAATACTGTCATTTTAAGGGTAGCCATCATATTACAAGAAGCCACATCTTATTATATGAAATGTTTTTTCTAGAGATTGAAGGCATGGCTTAAATATTAAAGTGCCAGCTGGAGTAACAATTGTTTTCCTGCTGGCACCAGTGGCTCATAACTTAAGTTCTAGCTACACAGGAGGATGAGATCTGAGAACAGCAGTTTAAACTAAACCCTGGCTGCAAAGTCCATGAGATGCTTATCTTCAATTACTCATCAAAATGCTAGAAGTAGAGCCATGACTCAAGTCATTAAAGGGAAGCCTAGAGCACAATAACTCAGGGACAGCACTCAGTTCAAGCTTCAAGCTCCAGGACCAACACACACACACACACACACACACACACACACACACACACACACACACACACACACACACACACACAGAGAGAGCTTTGATCAGTTGTCCTGGATTTGATTGATTGCTCAGATAAACTTCTGACTCTAGCCAATTATACAAGATGGTGAGTCTCAGAATAAGGGACAATAACACATTAAGATTTACATCTAGGTGGACTGTCCATCTAGCATGCTTGCTTACTTGCTTATTTGGCTCAATAGCATGTCTTTCTAAAGAAGTAAAATCTTACTTATTGAATCCTCTCTGTGTTGATGCACTTTTCCTATACCCCAATATCTTGAGAGAGATTTCCAATGATTAGTATGTGGGGAGGAGTATTTTCTTGAGGGAGGTTGTATATGTGAAAGAGAAACAGAGAGAGAATCTTTGAAGTCTAATTTGGTCATGTTCTCACCCAGAAGCCAATAGTAGCCAGGTGGAGGCCTTGTGCTGATTGGCTTAAGCTTGAAATTTTAAACCAACAGTTAGCATGTGTTGGGAGTTGGGGAGAATTATCAGCTTAGCTCAAGAGTTTTCATCCTTGGCATGATTGATAACTGGGGCTTTGTGGTGACATTGCAGACTATTTGTCATCATTCATCATTTATCATCACAGTCAAGAGCCAAGCTGGGAAGAGGATCAGAGACTCCTTGGCTGTTTAAATCTGTTTCCTTTTAATACCATGAAACACCAGACACAGGTTAATTTTACAAAGAAAAAAGATGTACTTAGCTCACACTTCTAGAAGTCCAAGAGCATGGCCCCAGTATAGGCTTAATTCTTGTTAGAGCCCTTACTGGCTGTGTCACGCCCAGATGGAAACGTGCATATGGAGAAGAGATTACAATGCCAGACTGAAAACAAGTCTCCCAGTCTCCTCTGAATCAATGTCCTCAACTTACCTGAGTACCTCCTACTATGTCTGTTTCCTAAGGTCTCACCATTTCTCACTGTTCTAATGGAGACCAGGTTTATATCATGTGAACCCTTGAAGGACATAATCAAACCATATTCAAACCATAATAATCTAGTATCATAATCTTCTAGGCCATGTAAAAGAATTCAATTCTACAAGGAGTTTACCAAAGGGTTTTAAGGAAAAGATAATTCAAACTTGGGTCTGAGGAAAGAATTACCATTAATTAGGAGGAGAAGCAATGGAAACAGATGTCATAGTCCAGAAGGTGAAAAGTGACAGTGGTTTTAGCTAAGGTACAAGAAGTCATAACAGAGAGACCTGAATATATTTGAGTCATATTTAGGAAGTAAATAGGCATTTTGCCTGAGTTATAATATGGGAGTAAAATGAAAGAAAAAATGGGGAAAAGAAGATAGCAAGGATGACATGTGGGCTTCTGGTTTGCTTACTATAATTTCTGTGGGTGTAGTAGGAAGTCCTTTTGAGAGGTTCAGACACTCTGTGATGGGAGATAGAGCCACCTATCTTGTGCAGAGCTGTCAGAAGAGTTGGAAGGAATTCCCAAGAGGGTTGTGTTCCTTAAACCATAGGATGAGTGAATAATGAGAAAGAAAGCTCCATCAGCCGTGTGACATGCTGCAAGGAGATGGGATGGTGAGACCCACAAAACCTTTGGATTTTAGGGAACTAGAGGCTTTGAATGACCCCAGTAAGAAATACTTTGGAAATAGTAGTATATTGGAGTCCACAGCCAGAGTGAAGAAGCATGGTAGATGAACCTTTAGAAATGTATGTGGGACACAAAATAAACTCTCATCTTGAAGTTTGGCTCTCAAGGAAGCAGAAGGAGGATGTACCTGGAAGGAGGAGTGAAAGCTAGAGAGAGTTTTTCTTTAGGTTGAGGCAGCTGACAATGTCTAAATGGTTTAGATGGTGGTAGAAAGATGGATGCGGATTTGAAAACATGAGTGCTAGTGGAAATGAATAGTGAAAGGTAACTGGACAGGCAGAAAGGGATGGGACCTAGAATCCCCATGTTTTAGAATATCCAAGGGTACCTGTGTTGTTATAGACAGGGAGAAAAAGAGGGGAGACACAGGTGTCACTGAATCTGAAGCATGACGTCAAGAAGTTGATAACATCAGTACTCAGACCTTCTTTAGTTCCTGAAGTAGTAGACTCAGAGAGACTTTGACCTTCAGCCGCTGTAGCCATCTCTGACCAAAGCTGTTGAACGGATGCCACAAAGGTTCAAGGTGTTAAGCAAGAAAGTTTAGAGACAGAGTCCAGGCTCTTGAGTTCAAGCCTCTGTTTGTAAAAACAAACAAACAATAAACAAATTTTCTAATGTCTGCCTTGGTTCTCTGATCTGCTAAGTAATGAGAAAACACCTTACTTAATGGTGCTGTACAGCTCATTACAGTTAAAAAACATAAAGGGAATTTATACGCTCTAAATCTTGGGGCAGTGATTATTTCATATTAAAACCAAGACTCGATGTTGGGAAAAAAAACCTCAGTGGCTATGGAAACTGTACTTGAGTTTTCAGCTCATAAGCCTAGAGCAAGATCCACAACTTACTTTCCATTTTTTGTCTTGACTGAGCTCAGTGCCCTGTGTATAGCAGCAGACTTAAATTTTTATTGATCAGGACCCAATATATTTAAGTTTTGAATACAAATGAGTCATCACTCTAGATGTTGCTTGGCAGATACCAGTTCTGTTTTGCCTAGTAATGAAGAGAGAGGAGAGAGAGAGAGAGAGAGAGAGAGAGAGAGAGAGAGAGAGAGAGAGAGAGAGAGAGACAGAGAGAGACAGAGAGAGACAGAGAGACAGAGAGAGAGAGAGAGAAACTTGTCGTCAGTGTAGAGAGGCTAGGAAAAAGGCAATGAATAGCAGGACAAAAATAGCTTGAATAATTATAACTTTTATGAAGCCTGCTATGATGTGCCTTATGAGTCAAAAAAAATCAAGTGTGTGTATATGTGTGTGTGTGTGTGTATGTGTGATTTGAAATGAATCATTCTGTGAATACGAGAAGGGATTTATTTCATTAGTGTTTTGTCAGCAGTAAGGTTCTATCCTGAATAACACATGCCTTTAATCCAAAGAAGAATAGCATCATTAGACAATTCTTCTTGTGAAAACACCATGGCAGGTTTACTATATGCTATTCTCATGAGCTGCTCTATTCTATACCAAAGAAGTCATATTTTCCTACTCATATTCTTTATAATTATTTCCAGTGTTTTTCCTGGAGGTAGGGCATTAGGATGTTTGTTTAGTGATTGAAAACTTGTTACCAAAACAAAATGGGGATAGATGTATTAAATTTATAATCTCTACTAATTTGTTGTGATAGGTTGATGGTTTTGAACCTCAATCAGTAGATTCATTTTTCAAATGTGGAGCTTTAAACAATTGAGAGACCCACAGAGGAAGCAGGCCAAAGAGAAGATCTAAATTTTTCCTTCTTGCCTGGCCAGCTCTTGAAGATGTGGGTTCTAGACGATAGCTAAGTAGACTTCCCATTTCTCTCATGAATTAGGTAGCCAAAAAGCCAATGAGTTGCTCATTAATATGCTCTTCTTCCTTAGCAATAGAATTCCCAGATTTTACCTTTACTTTTAATTTAAGTACTATTTTTTGAGACTGAGTTGCTGTAGATTCCAAGATAGGCTTGAATTTGCTAGATAGCCCAGGGTGGTTCCAAATTTCCTGTTTAACCTGACTGGCTTTGAATTCACCATCCTACTGCTTCTACCTCTTGAGTGCTGGGAGAATGCACAGAAAATTCTCAATTTTAGTAGGTCAGATGGTCACTCAGGTATAAGAAAAAAATTCCAGCCAATTTTATAGATAATATAACCATATAATTAGGCCATGGGTAACCTAATGAATGGTGAGTGTAAATAGCAAGATGTATCCTTAATGGGAAGCCTTATCTTTACCTTCTCCCTCATTCTTGCTACTAACTGGAAGGTAGATTCTATAGCTGGATTTCAGGAAATAATATTAGACCAGAAGGCTCTACTGACAGGTTTTAAATGAAGGGCAGGGACTGGAATAGTATTTGACTTGTTTCCTTGGTAGATATGAAATACCTACCAAGATGGGATTTCATAAACAGAAGAAAAGAATAAATTTTGATTTGCTTAATCTCCAGTTACTTAATCCCCAGTTATTTCAGGTATTCAGTCATTTGTAGTTAGACTGATTTTTTCCCACCAGCAGATCAAGATGTAATGGCAGCAAAAAAGACAAATGTGTTCTCAGCACACAGATCACAAATGAGAACAGCTCCAAAGTGGCTCAGCCATTAGCACTCTTCTTTCTTGTAACCACCAATCACGTTGGTCTTTGTTATACCCCAGAGAGAAATGGCTGGAGATTCTACAAGAGGCCAGGAGGTTTAACTAATGGAGGTCCTTCTACAAGGGAATGAAAGGCTTAAAAGAAAAGGAGTTTCTCCAACCCCAGAAATAGGAATGTGCCAACAAATGGAAGTTCTATAACTCAGCAAGGGAGACCTGGAAGGAGATAGAGAAGGATTGATCCTGGGACAGCCCATGTGATTGTACATGGAGGTAGGGTACAGTCTGGAGGCAGAGGACTTATTGCTGCTGGATTGAACCTTGAAGTTCTAAGAGTTCTGGCTGAAAAGCTCCTATTGGGAGTATCTTATCTGCCCTACTCCATCTGGCTCACATCACATGACACCAATGACTGGGAAACTACATTCATACATAGGCTGGTGACATCTCACTATGGCTTCATGTGATGAAAGAAGTGAGTTTTCTTGCTCTTTAGAGTCTTTTATGTAAAAGAATATGAATCCTAGTCCTGCGGTATCTCCTTTAAGCATTTTTTTTTCTGTGCTAGTGCTAGGCTGTGCACTCTGGCTTGGCTTTTTTGCTCAAGGCTAGCTCTCTACCACTTGAGCCATTGCCCACTCTACTTTCAACAGTTTCTTGGTTGATTGGAGATAAATGTCTCATGAACATTTTCTTTTCATTTTTTTTTGAGAGGTTGAATTTTGGAGTTTTTATTAGAAAGCCAACGACGGCATGGTGGACTCTTGTCTCAAAGGCCAGCAGCCAGAAAGCATATGCACTACAGTTAAGAAACAGGCCAGAAAGAAACAACAAAAAGAATACCAACAAGCCAATTCAGCTCCAACGGAGAACTGAATTGGGATGCTATGTTGACTTGGAGAACAGCCAGGAGGCAGGACACAGGACACAAACATGAGAGACATATGGCATGATGTAATGGTTCCTCAGCTAGTCCAGGTCCAGGGTCAAATAGGGTCAGGGCAGGGGGCAGGGTCACAGGAAAATCCAAGTCCCAGAAACTGGACTGGAAGTTCTAGTCACCTATCAGTCAAATGCCTACTTCTGTCTCCAGGAATTCAGGCACTCCTATTACCTGGGGGAAGGGGCGTGGTCCCCTACCACAAGGACAAAGCTTTCCTGATACTATGTCATTTGCATTTCTCTAAAGCAGAGTCCTCATCTTCATAAAATGTCTTCTTTGCCCAGGCTGGTTTTGAAGTTTTCCCATTAGATCTCAGTCTCCTGAACAGCTAGGATTTTAGATGTGATCCGCTAGCACCCGGGTCTAATTCCTTTTCCTAAGGCTCACATTTTAAACCCTATCACCTTAGGGTGAGATTTCACTGTATAAACTTGAGCAAGGGAATGAAAACATTCAGACTGCAGCAGAGTATTAAACTACTATCTTCATTTTGTTAATGAAAATCGGAGTAGTTGTGGGACTTTTTCAAAATTTGGTAGCAGGTTTCCTATGGATATCATCAAACTAATGGGACAGATCCCCCAGTATCCTGAGTTGTCCAAAGGGATATGATAGTTGAGAGGGGGAATAAGACTTAAACAAGTTGGTTACAAAATAAAGCTTCAAAAATGGATTGACAAAACATGTTCCCCAGTCATAAAGTAAATCTTTGTGGTTTCATGGATCTTGATTGCTAAGTAGTGGGATGGTTCTGCTTACTTCTCTTGGTTTTGAAATAGCAGATGGAAGAGATATGAGATTATGTTTTGGAAGGAAGGGACCTGCATACTTCAGATCCAGGGTTGCTCTGTGACCTATGGAGTAGACACCATGCAAAACGCAGATCATAGAGTCCGAGCCCCACAAAAGTGATGGGTTTGACTAAAGCATCTCTCCAGGAGCCTAACCTCAAGAACCTTAGCACTTGAGGACTCACTTTGACTCACAAGAATCATCTCGACATTTTTTTTCCTTTGAATTGCGGTTCTCAAACCACAGAGGAACTTTGACATGGCACATCTCATGTTCTTTCATGCTTCTCATGTTCTTCTCCCTGTGTGGATAAGACTTGCCACTTTCTTTGCTTAACTAAGGCTACATTTGAAGATTCACCTCTGCCAGCATTGGTTAGGTTAGGCCAGGCTGTGTTGCAGTAACTAACATTTCTAAGTAGTACTGATTAACACCAAGTTTGTTTCTCATACATGGTATATCAATAACTAGTTGGCAAAAGGAAGCTAATTATCACAGAATGATGGGAGTGTCACCTCAAAACATGCTGAGGGCAGGGAAAAGAGATCATGAAACAGCCATGCATTGAGCCTTGAGGTCACACATGTCCTTCTGATCACATTCTATTGGCCAAAATGAAATGGCTCAGTTAAGCTTCCTTCCATAAAGGAAACATGCATAATCTTTCCTAGAGAGAAAAAGCTAATAGCACAGCCTCATCAACCCTCTTCTCTCTTAATATCCCAAAGGTCCTTCTGGTCTCCTTCCTGTCTTTGCTCACTACATGCCAGGCCCTAAATGAAGTCTGTACTTCTATTCACACAATAGTTCTGCAGAGTCAGTGATTGTTTATCAACATGATCAACTCCCACAGTATTTTGGGGAGGAGAGTCTGTGATCATCTTCATCTTGTAGGGGATAAAACTGAGTTACAGAGACCTTGCATGACTTATCTGCAGAGCCAGAATCCGACCCAGGTACTCTTATCTCTAGAGCTTTTCTTTTTGTCTACAACACAGGTGATTGTTGAAGGACAAGCTCTGATCTCATTTGCCTCCACAACAATCTTTTAACATGGATTCACTTCTTATCACCATTTGACTCCTAGAGAGCTGAAGCTCAGGGAGGTTAAATCAATCTTTCTATACTTGCACAGAGGTAAATTATAGAGTTGGGATTTAATTCCAGGGAATTAGGCTCCAAGGCCAGCATTCTCAGCTACCATGCTATTTTGCCACAAATATTACTCCTTCATAATTTACTAGACTGAGATCATTTGCTGTGGGACCAAATGAATTTGTGTCTGAGTTTCACAAAAGAAACTCAGGCAGTAGTTTCTGATCTATTCTCTGGAGCTTTGACTGAGTTAATTGTCTATGATTGACAGGTAACTCTCAAACTGTAAATTCCAGAGTTATATCCTCACTAGGACTTCAGAGATATTTAGATTAGATATGGATAGCCATGAAAACTGTCTGTTCTAATCCTGTTTTAAAACTATTCTGCATCCTGTGATGTTTTACCCCTTACTACATTGACCTATGTAACTTGGTTTTTCATTCATGTACTCATGTATTAACTGATTCTTCCAATGGATATTTATTAAACATATCAAGTCCTAGAAATGGAGTTAAACAATTTAGTAAATAGGTATCTGTCCTAATGGATCGAATGTTAAGTGCTAGGGAGAAAAATGAAGTATAAGAAGGGAGATAGAGCATGGTGGGAAGATAGAGAGGACCTTGCTGGGGTAGCCTATAGGAAGAGGTGAGGTTATCCATGTGATACTTATGTAGAATGTTCTGGATTGGAGGGAATAACAAGTATAAAGCTTAAGGTAGAACAAGAGTTGTGTGAGAAGAGCAGCAATGAGGACAATATAGCTAGAACAGAGCCTTCTAGATCAGAAGGCACCCTGACAGAACAGGGGTTCCCAGATCACCTAGGGATTCAGAGTCCATCATGAGGCCTTTGGATGATCTTATTTTTCATGAGACAAGATACCTCTGGAGAGCAATGGGCTGGAAATCACCATTCATAAGTCACGCTTGAGCTACCGGAGCAGAACAGACAACTGAAGGACCATCAAGGGCGGTTGGTTAAACAAATCACAGCACAGTCCAGCCATGTACGAAGATTGGCTTTAGAGTTTGCCAAATAGTGGGTGTGTAAGCCAAGATACTGAAAAGTATGGACAACATTTCACTTTTATCAGGGCTTTCTACAACTTTCCATGCGCATCTGAACATGTCTCTATGGATGTGATCATATAAGCATAGGAAAAATATCTGTGAAATAATTCACAAAGGCTACATTGGTTCTAAAGAGGAAATGTTTGCATGATGAAGAAGGAATCCAAGCTTAAAAAGTAATTATTGTGCGTCGGTGGCTCACGCCTGTAATCCTAGCTACTCAGGAGGCTGAGATCTGAGGTTGGCGATTCAAAGCCAGCCTGGGCACTGAAGTCTTTGAGACTCTTATCTGCAACTAACCACCAGAAAACTGGAAGTGGTGTTGTGGCTCAAGGTGTGGAGTGGTAGCCTTGAGCTGAAGAGCTCAGTCACAATGCCCAGGCCCAGAGTTCAAGTGCCATGACCAAAAAAAAAAAATGTAATTACTCATAGGAAAAGATTACCTATAAGCAGTTTCTGAACCCAATATGTATGCTAAGCGGGCGTATTTGGTTTGTCAGTATCTATTGTATATGTGTTCATTGCATACATTTCCTGTGTGCACATTATTGCATATGTTATATATTTTAATATGTGTGGCACCAATGATATGCCATTTTCTTTTACTTTGAGGCAATTGAGGCTCCATGAGCTCAGTGGCTGCAGAGGTCACAAAGCCACAACTACTACTCAGAACATAGAATTTGTAAAAGTCTGACTTTACAGACTGCCTTTCAATTTCTTTCTTAGGTTATGCCTGTATCTTATTTCCTTCCTTCTCATAAGCAGTGGCTGTCCTTTGTAACAGTGAAAATAATTGCCACTTGCATTTTTTTTTAAGAGATAAAGGTTCCCTCAACTCTCTGAGTTCTGGGAAAAAGCACTCCAGCTTCTCACTCAGACCTAAAGTCTGATTATTACAAAGTGGAGCATCCAAAAGACTGTCATTGTCACCCGAATGGTGACTTGAATGGACCTGCCAGATGGCAGGCAAAAAGTAAGGATAACTGCTTAATTATTTGCACTGGAAGAGATAACCTTCACATTTGAAAAGCAAAATAATGAAAGGCCTATTGCGAGATACATGAATAAACAGCAGAAAATAATGAGGACTGGCAAAGAGATAGAGACACTGAAATTCTTGTGCAGTGTGGGTAGGATGTAAAATGATACTAGATAACATAATGATGATGCTAGATAATAATGATGATGCTAGATAAACATAATAAATGATGCTAGATAACAATATAGTTTTTCTTCATAAAAATTTTCAATGAATTGTAGAACGATTTTTTCTTTATTCCATATATTTTTATTGTAATTAATAGAAGTGTTACATTATATTCACAAGATAGAAGGTGCATTACTTCACAAACATTGATACACTTTCTTAAGTCTTGGTCCCCATTTCCCTCCCCCCACCCCCATCCCTCATCTTGTTTTCCCCCCTTCCCTATCCTATTTCAAATAACCAAATAAGCATATATACAGTATATCAGATAACAAGGTGAAATACTGTAACAATATGAGATAACCAAGGGACAGTAAAAGAGATAAGAGATAACAGTACATTAAGGACAACAATCACTCATTATATGGCTTTTGTTTCTATATCCTGGAGTCCTCTCATTTAGCATCATACTATATGGCCTTATGTATCTAAGTTTTGTTCTATTGTAAATCTCTACTAGGAGAGCCCAAGGTTTCTACTGATTATGACAAGTGAGGGAAAACATTGAGCCTATGTTCCTTTGAGTCTGGCTTACTTCACTTAATATGTTTCTTTTCTAAGTCTTTCCATTTCTTACAAATGGGGCGGTGTCATTCTTTCTGACTGCAGCATAGAATTCCATTGTGTACAAATCTTGTTGATCCATTCATCAACTGAGGGGCATTTGAGTTGTTTCCATATCTTTGCTATGGTAAATAGTGCTGCAATGAACATAGTTGTGCTAGTGCGTTTAGTATGTCCTTGTTTCTGGACGATTGGGAAGATGCCAAGTAGTAGAATGGCTGGTCCATAGAGCTTTGTGTTTAGTCTTTTGAGGAACTGCCATACTGCTTTCCATAGTGGTTGAATGAGTTTGCACTCACATTAACAGTGTAGTAGTGATCCCTCCTGGCCACATCCCCTCCAGCATCTGTTGTTATTAGTTTTCTTGATCCTGGCCATTCTAACTGGAGTGAGGTGGAATCTTAAAGTTGTTTTGATTTGCATTTCTTTTATAGCCAGAGATGTCGAACATTTCTTGATGTGTCTATAGGCCACTTAATTCTGCTTTGATTTTAATAATTTGATTCCTTCCACTGGGATTAGAGTTGGTTTGTTGTTCTTTTCCAGGAGCCTAAGGTGACACAGTAAATTGTTAGTTTGTGATTTTTCCAATTTGTTATTGTAGGCACTCAGTGTTATAAATTTTCCTTTGAGTATTGCCTTTGCTGTGTCCCAAAGGAGCTGGTATTTTGTGTGCAACTTTATGTTAAATTTCATAAACTGTTGAATTTCTGTTCCGATCTCCTTGATGACCCATTGGTGATTCAAAAATGTGTTGTTCAATCTCCATGAGTTACAGGGTTTTTGTTGATGGAGATTGGTGTTCAATTCCAATTTGATGCCATTGTGGTCTGAGAGAATGCAGGGAATAATTTCAGTGTTTCTGAATCTTCCCAGGTTTGTTTTATGCCCTAAAATGTGGTCTACTTTAGAAAATGTTCCATGTGCTGCTGAAAAAAAAACATATATTGTGTTGTTGCTGGGTGAAATAGTCTGCAGATGTCTGTTAGATCTAGTTGGTCTATACAATTGTTCCATTCTGAAGTTTCTCTGTTGAGTTTTTGCTTGGTTGATCTGTCCATAGGTGAGAGTGGTGTGTTAAAGTCACCAACAATCATTGTGTTTCGATCTATGTATGGATTCAGTGAAAGTAAAGTTTCTTTTATGAAGTTCGATGCTCCGGGATTAGGTGTGTAGATATTTAGGATAGTTATGTCCTCCTGAAGAAGAGATCCCTTTGTTAGTATGTAATAACATTCTTTGTCTTTTCTCACTAATTTTAGTTTGAAGTCTATTTTATCTGATATGAGGATGGCAACTCCAGCCTCTTTATGGGGGCCATTAGCTTGATAAACTTTATTTCAGCCTCTTACTTTCAAAAAATGTTTGTTTTTTGGGGGCAAGATGTGTCTCTTGAAGACAGCAGAATGATGGTTCTTACCTTTTGATCCAACTTGACAGTCTATGCCATTTAATTCGAGAGTTAAGTCCATTGATATTGAGTGTTAGGATTGAAAACTATTTACTAGTTCCTGCCATTTAAAAAAGCTTTCATTAGGGCCTGTAGGTTGACAGTTCTTGTGATACTTTGCTTTTATGATTTTTAGGTGCCATTTTTTTTGTCAGTATCACGTTTGTGTTGGTTTTCAATATGTAGAACATCTCTGAGAATTTTCTGTAATGCTGGTTTGGTTGCTACGTAATGTCGCAATTTTTCCTTGGAATGAAGGTTTTTATTGTTCCCTCAGTTATGAATGAGACCTTAGCTGGGTATAGTATTTTTGGTTGGTAGTTATTTATCTTAAGGGCATGACATATATCCTTCCAATCTCTTCTTGTTTGCATGGTCTCTGCTGAGAAATCTGTGGTTATTCTGATTGACTTTCTTTTGTAGGTGATTGTTCTCTTCTCCCTGGCTGCTTTTAGCATCCTTTCTTTGGTCTCTATTAATCCTGTATGGATTATAATGTGGTGGTGAGATGTCCTTTTCTGGTCAGGTCTGTTTGGGATTCTAACTTCTTGTATCTGGATGGGTCTGTTTTTCTGGATATTTGGGAAGTTCTCTGAAATGATTCCCTGAAGTATGTTTCCAATACCATTGACCTCTTTCTCCAGACCCTCCTCAATACCAATTAGCCTTAAATTAGGCTTCCTAATTGTATCTTAGATCTCCTGAAGCATTCTCTCCTATTTCCTATATTTGGTTTGACTCATTTTCTGTTCTTTCTCTATAGTAACTAGATTATCTTCAACCCCGGAAATTCTCTCTTCTGCATTGTCCAACCTGCTATCCATACTTTCTACTTTATCTTTATCTCCCTTTCCTTCTAATTGCTCATTTTTGATGCCTTGCATCTCTTGTTTTAGATCATGTATGGACCTCTTTAACTCCTTGATTTCCTTTGAGTGGTTAGCTCAGCAGCTTTACTCTCATTAGACATTTGTTTAGTTTGGTCAGCTTTTTGTTTGTGGATTCTATGAATTCATCCATTTATCTTTGTAAATCCTTTATTGTGGCCTCCTTTATGTCTTTCTCTCATTCACGCATCATCTTGTTTACGGTTTCATATCGTTTAGATATGGCTTCCTCACGTATCTCTTTCTATATGCTTTGAAATTTTTTCTTAATCATGTTTTTCAGTTGCATTTGTATAGCATTTAGAGGACTCTCCTCTACTTTTGCTATTGACTGCTCCATTGCCTGTTTATATTGAGTGGGAGATGCTATTCCTTGATTTACCATTTTTCTTGAGTTTCTTGTTCTGCCCACTTGAAAATGGGAGCAAGATTAATACTGCACAAGATTACACTTTTTAAGATATAACCAACCTAGACCTCTTTATCTGGCCAGACAATAGATGTTCACAATTTGAGATTGGTATGATCACTTTCTCTCTCTTTTTGTGCACTCACAGACAAATCTAATACCACCGGTCACTGTTTTATGACCAAAATATAAACCCCTCATTTCAATCTCTATTGTATTTAAGTCCCTCTGGACCTAGATATACAGTATTGCTCAACAACCATCAACTGTAGATCCATGCATTATAAAAGTTGAAGGATGAACAGAGGACCAGAGATAGAAAAGCAGTGTGAAATACAAGCGGGGAGGTAAGAAAACAGTAATGTAGAAGTATAAGATTAATATAGTAATGAAGGAAAAGGATAGCGTAAGTATAAATGACCTAAGGTGTAGAAAGTTAAAATAGTTGAGTACAAAATTTAGAAAAAATTAGATAAAAGTGATGAAAAGAAGAGTAATAAGAATATGTAGAGAAAAGAGGCAGGTATATATAGGATAGTTCAATGATAAAAATTTATAAAAGTAAAAATAACCAAAAAGAAAAAGAAAAAGGGTGGGGGGAGATCCCACACAACTGTGAGTTCTTAGACAAGAAATATTAGGGTTAAGAACCAACATTAAAAAGCAGGTGACTGTACCCAGTTTGTACACAGTGCTGTCACTGTTTCTAGGAAATGACCACAATGACACAAGGAAAGCAGAAAAAAAAAAGGAAAGAATCATAACATTTAAAAAAAGAAGATGTAGGTAAAATGTCAAAAAAAAAGAAATAAGAACACATAAAAATGCAAATGAAAAAGGGTAGAAAAAAAGGAAAAAAAGAAAGAAAAAATAAAGGATATTCTTCAGTTTGGTTGTTTTTTTTTTTTTTTGTGGGGGGAAACTTGTGTCTCTACTAAATTCGGGATCCAAACCCTTCAAAAAGTCTTTTTTTTCTTGTGATTTGGCTTTGCAGTTTTTCTGATCAGTTTGCTTAATTGGGCAGAAAAAAAAATAAAACGGTGGAGTCACGCGTAGCTTTCTTTACCAGGACAAGTGGCCCCGACTAGGAGGAGGAACTTCCGCTAGTGCTGGGGGTGGACTTCCGGCTAAGCTGCCTCTGGGAAATCCTTTTCCCTTTTGAATGATGGCACTGCCAGCACCACTTCTCAGGCTCCAGTTGGTTTGGCCAGGTCTTTGCCAGCAGTCAAGATGGCGCTGCTCTCGACTGGTAGGGGAGGGGATTCTTCCCAATGCTGTTCTGCTAGCAGAAGTGGAAACTTCTCCACGAAGGTACCCACAAATTGCTGGATTTTCTGGTTCTGTGAAGCTGGCAGGTCCATGCCACGGCCGGGTGAGGGCTGTGGGCTCGGGCAGGCTCTGCTGGTTCTGTCTAGAGCTGGCAGGTCTACACTGCCAAGGAGCGCTGTCTGGTCAGGTTCTGGAGGGAGGCGTTTAGTATGATTTTTTTTTCCAGTTCTGTGCTTAAGCTCAGGGCTTGAGCACTGTCCTTGGACTTTCTCAAGGCTAGAACTCTACCACTTTAGCCTCAGCACCACTTCCAGCTTTTTTCTATGTATGTAGTACTGAGGAATCGAACCTGGGTCTTTGTGTATGCTAGGCAAACACTCTACTACCAGGCCAAACTCCCGGCCTTGTACGATTTATTTTTATTTTTGCTTATATGACAGCAAGGCCAGTGCAGTAGCCAAAGATAGAAACAATACAAGCATTCATGGACTGCTGCATCAATAAACAAAATGTAGTCTGTACATAGAATGAAATAGTACCCAGCCTTGAAAAGGAAGGAAAGTCTGACATAGGTTACATTATGGATGGGACTTGAAGACACATTGAGTAAAATAAAATCAGTGGGGAAAAGTACAAATACTATATGATTTTCCACTTACATATGGTGCTAAATTAGTAAAAGTCAGAGGCATAAAAGTTACAATAGTAGAAGCTGGTGGCTAAGGAGAAGGGAAATGAGAAGTTAGTATTTAATATAGAGAGAGTTTAATTTGAAAAAGATGAGAAGGGCCTTTGAGATGGATATCATGACAGTTCTCTAGCGAATGGCAGCTACTGAGCTGCCCACTTTAAAAAAATGGTTAAAATGGGCCAGGTTCTGGTGGCCCATGCCTGTAGTTCTAGATATTCAGAAAGCTGAGGTCTAAAGGGTCATGATTTGAATCCAGTCCAGGCAGGAAAAGCAAGACTTCTATTTCCAATTAACTGCAAAAAAAAATGTCAGAATTAGAATTATGGCTTAAGTGGTAGGGAGTCAACCTTGAATGGAAAAGCTAAGTACCAGCATGAAAAAAGGGATAATACCAGCCCTAGTACTATCATGAAAAAAAAGGTAAATATATCAATTTTCTATGTACTTTACAATAATTTTTTAAAAGTACAAGAAAGGAAGTTCCTTGCAACTGGAAATCTACCATTACCATTGCTGCTTCTGGGGAAGATGGTGGCGGGGGGGGGGGGGAGAATTTGCCAGAGTCTAGGACCCCACCCATCATGGAACTTTTTATTTGTGGATATCTGTATGTTCCACAGTTAACAGCATCACCTCTTTCTCTGTGACCCTGGAGTACTTGCCCCCAGGTCTCTCACATGTGTTGCTTTTCTTCCACATAATTTCATAACCCAATGAAGTGTGTCTGGACTTAGAGGCCCCTAAGGGAAGATCTGATGACAGTGACATCAATCACAGAGACGAGCTTTGGAGATGGCCTTGGTGGGGAGTATCGCAATCAGAGGGAATCTAGTGGTGCTGGGGAAAAGGCTAGAAGCACTCTCTAGCAGGAAAGAGGAGTATGGAGCTCTGATGGGAACAGGGGCACTCGTCATATTGGAATTTCCAAAGGTTATCTAAGTTTGAGAGCTGGTTGGATCTGACATTCATCCAAACTTCTGCTTGTCTTTCTCCTTTTTTGTTCTTTTTATTATCATAATACTATTGTCATTACTGCATTATCATTATTGATGCACATTGATGGTGTAAATTAATTGTTCACTGTGACATTCCCATATCAAGGATATATCTTTCTGTGATTGTGTCCAATTGCTAAATGCTACCATAGACAAACACTTCTCAAGGAGGGAAGAAATCCACTTCGTTTAGTCAGTACATCAGAGTGTCACAAAAAGTGCCTTAGGTGTGGCTGGTAGCCAGATAGATGGGAGACAGCAGCAATCTCCAGTTCAGAGAAAGAACCCACAGAGCTCCCATTGTTCTGCAGTTCAAGTGCCTTGTTAAATACAGGGACTCCTCGTCTCTCATCTTCCTTGCTCTGTAATCAGCACCTTGCACCATGTACCTGGGAAGGAGAGGATGTTCTGCATTGGAAGTTTATGAGTGCCTGGCAGACACCTGTCAGCACAGCACAGTCTGTACTTTACAACCTGGACATTACCTAGCAAGGCACACTGTGCCTCTGTGGGAAACCTCCCCTGAGCCAGGGAGGCCAGGGTAAGAGAGAAGTTTGTGCTCAAGAGCCGGGACAGTTTGGCTGAGGGAAAGAAGAAAAATGTAGTAAGGAATCCAGAGTTGGATACTGTGACATCTGGGGAAAGTGCAGCTGTGTGGTAGCTCAGGGACGGTGCCCAGGCCCTGAGTTGAAGCCCCAGGATAAGCATACATGTGCATACATGTGTATGTGTGCATATACAGCATGTGTGCACATATGCACACACATCCCAAGACAAGGGAATCAAAGCTCCCTTAACATGTTTGGGCACACACACACACACACACACACACACACACACACACACACTGCTTTCAGGAATAATCTTCATCTATAGATATTCTGAACCTTGACACACACTCCATCCTTAACTTGTGAAAGAATGTTAGTTTAAGTTGCTGATCTGCAAACCTGAAGTTCTGAGCTTGCTCCTTTAGAAGGTACCCACTGTGCCTTTTATGTGTATAGCAATTAATTCCTCAGTGGTGAATTAGACTGCCTTGCATTCAAACCCTTCATTTCTGGTCCTGAGGGGTTGGCTAAGAGGCAGTTCTTTGGAGTGGGGTGTGTGTGAAAGGAAGTTTAGTATATCCAAGAAATCCCTTGAAGTACTGGTTAGGGGTGTCTGGGAACCTAGTACGGTCCTATGGCAGTTCCTTTCCTAGTTGGCTGTGTTCATTCATCCCACGTGTTTCCTCATCTGGCTGGTGAAAGCAGCGCCAGTGTCAGGTTGTGCCTGAGATGAAGTCAGAGCAGCTCCCCACTGACATCTCCATGAGGCTGGGCAGATGCACAGGCAGGGCAGGGCAGCATGACCAGGCAGCCAGCCAGCCTAGTCTGAGTCTGCATGTGTCAGCACAGAGTGCTGTGTGGTGAGGGGTGCGCCAAGTGTGAGTGACAAAGCAACAGGCCAATCTCTCTGGAAAGATGTACTCTGTCATTTATGTGAGCTGGATCCTGCCAGCTACCTACAGGAGAACACACTCCCCACTCTCGACCAGTGGAGACACTGTGAACACAAGTTTTATGATAAGACCTCTCACATGTGACTTTATATTCTACTCACACCATCTGGGCTATGGGTAGTATCTACTCCTTCCTTCCCTCCCTCCCTCCCCTTCTCCTCCTCTTCCTCTCCCTTTCTCTCTTCTTCCCCTGCCCCCACCATCATCATGGGACTCAAATTTAGCACCTGGGTGCTGAGCTCCTGAGCTCTTTCACTCAAGGCTAGTGCTCTACCACTAGAGTCACAGCTCTACTTCTGGTTATCTGGTAGTTAATTGAAGATAAGAGTCTCGTGGACTTTCCTGCCCAGGCTGGCTTTGAATCACAATCCTCAGATATCAGCCTCCTGAGTGGCTAGGACTACAAGCGCTTGCCACCAGCACCCAGCCTACCCTTTCTTTCTACCAGTGAGAAATGGTATTCAGCAAAGTCTGGGCACTTGCTTGAAGTTACCCAGAAAACTTTGGACCCTTGAAATATCTTCAACCATCACTTCTTTCTGTTTGGTTTTTCTTCTAAAATGGTAGGGCAGTAGCCTTGAGCTGAAGAGCTCAGGGACAGCACCCAGGCTGACCCACAAAACAAAAAAGAAAAAAAAGTGTTTGTTGTGTTAATATATGATTATTCCTGTGTGTAATACATGATTATTCCTGTGTTAATATATGATTATTCCTATTGCATTAATATGAATTAATTGCATTAATTGATCATCAGTCAAAGCACAAATGTGTATCAAATTCTCATACTGGCATTTGATAGGCCTGGACTGAGAATACTGCTTAGCCTAGTATTAGATTCAGTAGCCATTCAACAAATTTTCACTGAATATTTACCGTCTTCCATTACACTGCTGTGAAAAGGCAAATGTGGTGAGTAAAGTAAGTGAATTTTCTCTAAAGGGCAATAGGAAGCAATGGAGTAGTGACATGCTCCACTTAGTTTCTTGGGACTCTTTGTTGGCAAGTGTGCTGTAGTCAACAGGCAGTGGAACGTGTCCAGGTTAGAGAGGGTGGCCCCAGTGACCACCAAGGAAGAGAAATGGATGCATTTGGAAGTATTTGAGAGCCAGAAGAGATAGCTTTTAGATTTGTTTTGGACATAATGGTAAGAATAGGAGAGAAGGCAGGACACCCCTTAGTTTCTGGCTCCTGAATACTGAGTACCACTCACTGTGGTGTTAAGCACTGAGCCTCAATAAAGTGATGTCAGGTGTCTGTAAGGCTGTATCTGGCTATTTTCTGTTGGTGAGTAACTGAAAGCACTACAGGGATGATGGCATTTAAAGCACTCTCAGATTTGAGTACTAGTCTCCTCAACAAAAGCAGGGGGTATGTGTGGAAAGCCATATTCAGCAGAAGGGTTGGAATAGAGCAAGTGAGATATATGTGCTATGACTCACACTTAGGGAAAGGGGTGTATCCCAGTTTGATTGAAGGGTAGATTGGGGTGAGTGTTGCAGAAGTGTTGAATTCTTACCACTTTTGAGCTAGAGATCAAGACAGGTTTTGAAGCAGGGAATATACTCCCACAGTTAGATTGTGTATGAGTAAGATTTCTCTTGATGGGTTAGATAACAGGCAAACGAATTCAAGACAAAGCTAGAGAAGGAATAATTAGGAGATTTAACAATTTAAAGCAGGGTTGTCAAGGACCTATGAACACAAATAATTGTAGCTCATCGCCCCATACTTCCTCTGTTATGAGTGCGTTACACATTGACAAATTGAACCCTGTCTACAAGGTCAGTTTCATTTACTGTTCCCATTCTAGGGTTTAGGAAACTATGACAAGATGAAGTTAAATAATTTGCCACAGTCAGACACCACTTAGTAAAAAGTAGTCCAGCGATTCATGTTCCAACAGTCTGGCAACAGCTAAGAATGAACTGTGGCCCAAGTGAAGAGATGACATTGGGTTGGAGGATGGCCCTATGTGGTGACTCAGTAGATAGAAGGTGATGACAATGGAGAAGAGTCAGAGAGCCTCTAAAATCTCCACTTGGGTACCCTATACTGAAGGCAGTATAGGTATATCTTTGGTGTGTGCCATCTACAAAGCGGCAACCTAGAAGAGCCCTCTTGTCTCTGTGTGTCATAGGCAAGTCCCTTGTGATTCTGTTTGATCTGGATAGCCTTGTGGGGTTTTCCCAAGCAGGGTTGGCACACATGTGTGTCATCCAAAAACATCACTGAATGTCATGGGGATCCTGATTTTCCCTTCTGACCTCCCAGGGGTAGTATGAGAAATAAATGATAAGGAGATACACAGCCTGGTAAATCAGGAAGCCAGAGCACTCAGAGCTGAAGTTCTCACGTTATCTCTGGTCCCTAATAGGAAATCGGCCAATGTCACTAAGTCTCAGTGTCTCCAATGAGAAGGAAAATAGAAGTCATTCTGGATTGCTGCAAAAGAAGCAAAGATCATTGTTGTATGGGTACACTTTAGAAATGGCTGGGTATTGCCAGTGAGAAGATGGGCTTGATGCCATCCAGGAAAAGAAGTTTTATTAACAGACATATCCATGCATAACTGTTAAAAATAAAAACCCAATCTATTCACCCAAGTTTGCATAGTGTTACAAAACCACTAATCTTTCTACTGTGGCAGGGTCTGTGATGTTCTCAGCTTTGAATCTCTTTCAGTTCCCAGCCAGATGAACCATTCAATTCACAAGATTATATTTTTAAGCCCTAAGATGGGCATAGAATTGAATAACTGGGAAACACTTCCAGGCCCCAGTGACATTTCATTCAAGTCAGGGAGGCAGATAATACACAACCAAATAACCTATCTCATTTCAGCGTGCCTTAAATATTACTGTGACAAACATAAGCAGGATGGCATGGAATGAGTAACAGCTACTTTGATGGCTGATCAGCACAAGGAGGAAACCTTGAGAAAAGAAACCGCTCAGGGGGAGGACATTCTAGGCATAGAGAAGGCTGGTGCTGGAGATTGTAACACTGGCCTTTCTTAGCTGAGAAACAAGAAGGCCTGTGTCTCTATAGTACTATGGACATGAGAGACAATAAAACCAATGAGCTGAAGTATGTATAAGGAGCAGACCACAAACATGTAGTGTAGTTTGATTCTGTTATAGGTTCAAAAGAAGCCATTTTAGGTTTTAAAGAGGAAGATGACATTCAAGTCAAGCTTGTCCCAGAGTTCTCCTGCTGCAGGATGGAGATCAGAATGAGATGGGCAAGAACAGGCAGGACAAACACAGATAGGAGGCAGGGAAGGGGAAAGGTAGAGAGAAGTTTAGGATGTTTGGAGACACCTATATGTGAGTAATGGGAGAAAAAGAGAAGAGGGAGGAGAAGAGGAGAGAAGCAAATGGAAGAAAGGAGAAGAGAAGAGAAGAAAGAACAGGAAAAGAGTTTTTGCCAGGAATCAAACTTGAGTCAAACTTTGCACTGAAGATTCCCATGGATCTTGTTATCCGGTCAACATGAACCTTGTATATTTGCCCATATCCAAAAATAGTTCACTTATCAAAATGAGCAAGTCCTCGTTAACGTAACACCATTGAAAATACTGAGAACTACAGATAGACCAAAGATATCAGAAAAGTTGAAAGGTAAGAATAGAAAGAAGGTCTCTTTTCTTTTGCTCTGTCCTATCACTAAGACTCTGTTGATGGCTTCTCTATCCCAATAGTTCCCCTTTTCTGTTAGTTGGGCAGTGAGAAATAAATAGAAGAGCCATAGGATGCTAACTCATTTCAGTCCTGGCTGTAATTTCTCTTTTCATGTCTTTGTGGGCTTGTCTTGCCATTTGGGGCATTGAGCAGATGGGGAAAGGATAGTGAAAGAGGTGGGAATAAAAGTCATAATCCACAGGAAAGAGACAAGGATGCCATGGAGACTACATCTTTTGCTCCTTCCCAACTTCACGTCTGGGCTGAGGGTCATTTCCACGTCCACTGAGGGTGACCAAGTTGAAAGGGAGACATATACCCAGAAAGAAAGCTTGCTTACATAAGGACACCAGCATCTCATCCCTAACAGTCTCGCAGCTCTGCCCCAAGTTCACCCTGAAGCAAGAAAGTAGGCTTACTGAAGCATTTATTTCAAGGTTTCATAATCTCTTTTTTGACGGCAGCTGGTGGTACAAAGTATAAGAGTCAACTGGATCTGATTATGTAACAGATGGTTCTGTTTTCAAATTTTCTCCAAGTGTTCAGATGTTTTGTTTTCCTCCCCCCCACACACACTAAATTCATATTTCCCATCTGATGTGACCCCCACCCCTGGGGGCTCAGTTTGCATCTGGGTTATAGTTTGTAAGATCTTTCTCTCCCTTTTAAAATCTTCCAGTAGAAAGAGAATTCCCAAACAACTGAGCATCCACAGGGCCTGGACAATAACTGCACATGAATATAAGAGTGCATCTTGCCAGAGGTGGACTCCATTTGCTCTACTTGGAAAAGCCTCAAAATGCAGTTTCAATGACCCTGAGCTTGAACAACATGTTCCTTTCCTTGGGCACCACATGTCAGCACATCAAAATTCTGAGTAGCAAATTAAAACTCCTTGAGTAGAGAATAAAGGCACTAAATAACTGTGTCACTGGCCCATTATGCATCTTGTTGTGTCACCTCACTCCTCCGTTGGATTTTTCATCCATTATTTCCAGGTTCTTTTCCCACAGCTGTGCATTTAATGTCTCTTTCCCACCCCTCCACTATTCTTTCTCTCTCCATTCTACTTGCCTTTGCTTCCAGCTGCACAATCACTCCAGCATGGCCTTTCAAGTGTTCATCTTTCTACCAGAATTATGGAATTTATTTTATAACAAAAATGTTCTTTATAAATTTCCATTTTTCCATTTGCCTCCTCTGTAGTTTTCCAAGCACCTGTTCTTTGGAAATTCCTTTGATAGAGTTTGCCTTCTCTTTTTTTAAATGCAAGATCCCAGTGCACACAGGAGAGAGAGGAAAGGCCAGGGAAGGTGGATCAGACTCTGGAGGGTGGGTGGTGCTATCGGAGAATGTGCTGGTCAGGAGACCAATGCTGACCTATCCTATGGCAGGCATACCAACAGCAATGGTTCCCCTTAAAGAAAAGATGGTCAGGGATCCCTGAAACTGTAAAACAATGGAGCTGGAACCCTCTAGAAGCAGCAGCTTCTCTATTGATGAGCTGAAAGGCTGTTGATGCCTTGTATTTGACATCCATTGTGTCATCTGATGGGATTTATTGTAGTGACTCCTAAGATGGTTACTGCCATTTCCCCTAAGACCATTGTAAGAAAATGAACCACTCCATGGCCTCTACTGGTTCTACTTGTATCCATATTTAGTAAGATCAGCTACAGGAATTGTGGGGCCTGGATGATGATTAGGAATTTTAGGACATTTACTGTAGAACACTAACCCAACCATGGAGCCCTCTCAAAGTCAGTGTTGATGTGGCTGCACCTGTTGCTTTCCTATAAGCCTCGCTCAAATGCTGCAGCTATCATGTGACTTTGGGGGGACTTCCAGAGAAGGTTATGTCCACTTGGAAAGGCTTGTTTTTCTCAGGAAGAGGTTGCCTCAAATGTCAAATGATTTACAAAACTACACTATATATATAATGTAAAAATATATATTCTATCAATGTATGTTTATATATTATGTATACATATGTATTATATGTAACATGTATTATATACTATAAATATGTATGAGTATCTAGTATATATATTATAGAAGTATATATTATGTATTACATATTTATGTATTTGTATTTAATAATATATTATATATATGTATGTGTGTGTGTGTGTATCTTAAGCTTTCTTATCTTAGTTTTGATCTCTGAGGTCTAGATGTCCAAGAACCTACGTGGTATCCCAGGAAGTACCTTTACATGGTGGTGGTTTCAGTATGATGTGAACCATCTAAAGGCAGACACAAAGTTCGGGGGCTGTGATCATAAAATCTGGGTAGTATTTCAAATTTTCTGATTTTTTTTGTGTTATCCAGCAGTTTATTCCTGCATTATTTCAGTTTATTTCTGTGTTAAGATAGAAGAGAGAGAAAGTGTTATTCAGAAGAATTATACTTATGTATCATACCAAGATAGCTGCCAGTGGCTCATGCCTGTGATCCTAGCTTCTCAGGAGGCTGAGATCTGGGGATTGTGGTTCAGAGCTAGCCCAGCCAGGAAAGCATGTGAAACTTTCATCTCCAATTAATCACCAACAAATCTAGAAGTAGAGCTATGGCTCAAATTGTAGGATGCTAGCCTTGAACAAAAAAGAAAGAAGAAAGAAAAAAAGAAAGAAAGAAAGAAAGAAAGAAAGAAAGAAAGAAAGAAAGAAAGAAAGAAAGAAAGAAAGCGAAAGAAAAGAAAGAAAGCTCAGGGACAGTGCCCAGTCCCTGAGTTCAAGCTACAGGAGTAGCACATACACACAAAGAAATCCACCATACCAATATGGAAGAAGTTCTGTATGAATTTCTAGTGGAGAAAGAATAAAATCCAATGGATGCAATGAAGTAACAGATTGTTGATTTACTGTTGTGCAATAGGATAAGTTCTAGAAGGCAAGGGACTTATACTGGTGATAGAGGTGGCACAAGAGAACATCTAAGATTTCCCCTAGAGTGAAGAGATCAGGAAGATTCTGGCTTGCAACAACATTTTCTTCTTTTTTGTTATTTCTGAATCTTTAGTAAATATTGTTTAAACATTCCAGCTTGGCCTCTGTACAGACCATGAACAGGCTGCTCATAGTTCTCTACTTGGGGCAGATGTGAATGAAGGAGAAAGGGCTTCAGCCTGACTCAGTTGTGACACTGTTCTTCGTGAGAGATTTCATGAGTTGGTGAACTTGGGGGACAAATACCATGTTTATGAGATCTCAACTCCCTGCCTACATATCAACAGTTTCTCCACTGCCATCCCTCAAATATTTTAGAGTTTTATTTTGCTTAAGACAACACAAAACCTCACAGCAACTAGTGTTTTTTGATCTACTGTTTAGAATGTATCTGTTTTACATATTTATAGGTTGGTAGCCACACTCCTGGGCAGATATACTTCAGAGTCAAGAATTTAATAAATCCTAAACATACCATGGTACATGTCTGTGGAAACTCCCTTCTAAAAATAGAAATGCTGTTACTATTCTTATTTTAAAAAGTTGATAAATTGAGTAAAAGGGCAAGTTAGTCATTAAAGTTTAAAAAATCATGTTGTATCTTCATATTTACCCAGTTATGTTCCCTGAGTTCATAGTCTTACCACATTTAATGTGAGCTTTATTGATAGCTTCTTCAATCTACTTAAGATATTTTGGGGATCTGCATGAATAGGATACTGAATGTACGGAAAATTATCTTCCCTAATAAGATATTGTCTAAGAAAGTCATGTCAATAAGCATTGTCTGGATGCAAGAAATGGACACAAGAAACAGTTGAAATATAAGGAGAAATTTTATAGACTTCCAGCAACAGGAAATGAGTAATCATTGTCTTCACTTATTTTCTGTTGCTATAGCAAAATACCACAGGTTGGGAAATGTATAAACATTGGATGTTTACTTGGCTCATGGTTTTGGAGGCTTGGTAATCTGAGAATATGGGGCTGGTATCTGGGGAGGGCCTTTGTGCTGTGTTATGTCAGAAAAAAATTTAGGTAGAACTTACCCATTGGACTAGCAGTTCAGAACTCTCTCACACTATAACTAAAGCACTGATAACTGAGCCATTCACAATGGCAGAGACCTCATTGTCTAATCAACTCTTAATATGGCAATTAAATTTCAACATGTGTTTTGTGGGGGATGGCCAGTTTGTTAGAGTCATTGACATTGAAGAGTCCCAACCTAAAACACGTCCATGAAATCTGACCATTTCTCATTCAGTTAGGTGGTAATAATCTTTCAAGTTGCCACCTTGTCCACTCCCCCTCCCTGCTGCTCCTTTAGTATTCTTCTCTCAGTTACCGGCATGTGTCCATAATGGTTTGAGGTTGACAACACTGTATGTTACCCATAGGAGAGGTTCAGAAATCATGAATTCATAGGAAGACCTGCATGTGATGATGGATGATGTAGTCAGAAGTTCTGTCCCTTACTGGTAGAGGAACTTAAGCAGTTACTGAGGGACATAGCTCAGGAGATGCCAAAGGAAGGCCAATATTGTCTGGCTGAGATTGAGGGGATAAATAAGTTGGAGAGGATAGAATTTTTCATTTTATGTATTTATTTTTTTGTACTTTGAGTTTTCAAAAGGGACTTTATTTGGGGCTTAGCATTTGGGCTTTCATTTCACTGGGAATTGTATAATTACAGGGAATGTATGTTATGTAACTTGGGGGAAAATCTTCATTGTATTAGTTGGGTTCATTGTATAACCTCTGGCAAGCTGTTCTGGACTGTGTGGCTAAGCATAAGTGGAAGTGGGAAGTAGAAAAGAGAGTGAATCTTTGCTCTCTACGGAAATTACCCTTGGAAGTAATAAGTATCATTTTCCAATTTAGAGATCTGGGGGGCAGCAGCTGAATGGCCCACCCCAAAGATCCCGAGACCCAAGTTAACAGTGACAGCTATGAGGAAGGGAGAGTGGCCTACTGTATTTACCCCATTGCTCAGAACTGAAGGATTCCTGAGATGTGTAACTTTCAGTACCAAAAGCATGACACTCCTCAGTACACCCTGGTAAAGTGAGGTGTCAAAAGAAAGAGCAGAGTAACTGATGCAGGGCTGAGATCTTCCCCCTAGGTGGTGATAGGGAAGAAGATGTGGAGGCAACAGCCCTATTTGATTGCTCTTGCATCCTCAGTTATTGGTAAGCTCTTGCTTCCTTGCAGCATGAACTATCTGTGTCATTGGATTCTTTTTTATTTTTCTTTTGAAATTTTTAATTGTAAAGGTGATGTACAGAGTGGTTACAGTTACATAAGTAAGATAATGAGTACATTTATTTTCTAACAGTATTACCCCTCCCTTGTTTTCTTCTACGTTCTCTCCCCCAACTCTTTTCTTCCCCAAGCTGTAAAGTTCATGTCCAGCATAGTATTTAGTTAATGTCACTGTTGCATTGATTTTGTTCTGAATTCTTATACAGCATTTGCTTTAAAGCAGGGATAAAACAGAATCTGCCAGTTCTCCTAAGACTTGGACTTAAAAATTCTAAAACAATGCTTTTATCATACTCTCTTGGTCAGCTTGACAAACCCAATGCTATCCTGAATTCTGACATCATTTTGTAAATGATGAGGCATAAAGAAATATAAAATATTTGTTATAAGGTATATTATTTGCAACACTTACCTACTCTGAGATAAGTCAGTGAATTACGTTTTAGAGGAAGAGATACATGCATAAATATGTAAATGCAAGATAGCATGATAGATATGTGTATATTCACACGCCTACATATCAGTACTCAAGAATGTGTAAGATAAATATTATGTAAGTTATCTAGAAGTTACTAGTGCTTTTTCTCTATTTGGGGGTGATATAAAATCATCAGACTTCAAAGATGGTGTAAAGAATTGTTTGTAATTGCATTTTGTTGTTGGGGTGACATATAGAGGGGTTATAGTTACATTCATTAGGTAGTGTGTACATTACTTCTTGAAAATTGATACCCCTTCTCATATGTTTTTCTCCCACTTGGTGTAAGGAACTTGAATCATGAATAGGAGTATACATGGCATAGAGGAAGGGTAAGGATATAGTAAGCACAGATAAAACACTTAAGGATTTTAGAAATTTAAGAGTTCATGGTTTGCATTGTATAGTACAAAAACAAAGGAGCCCTGAGAGAAATAAACAACATTTGATGACTCTGCTGACTATGCTATACAATTGGTTTGAAGGACTGATTTAATCACATTGATCTTGTTGTTTTAAAATGCTTTTCAATGTTTTAATATGTAGAATTAAGTGACAAAAGTAAGGAACATGGATGAATATTTCCTGTTTCTCAGGGCTCTGTTCTGTATAACATACAGAAATTAATACCAGAAAAACTGATTAGAAAGTTTATACTTCTCATTTTAGAGCCAAAACAAAACCCATGAGACACAGAGAAGGCAAATGAATCACTCAATAGCACCTAATTGGCAAAAGGTTACACTTAAATTTAAACCTAGACAGTCTGTCCCCTTAACTACTATACTTTGTTGCTACCTTCAACTTTTAAGAAAGATTATTTAGTGTTCCTACTGCTTAAACTACTGCAAAAATTCAAGTGAATGTTGTAATATCCTTAAAATAAATAAATGGCAGCAGGAATGAAGAGAAGAGACACAGAAGAATCCTAGAGTTTCTAAGGAAATCAAGGCGGTATGACTTAGATAACAGTTGGATCTGGACAGAAAACAAAGAAAGATTGACTTATACTTCAAAGTTTCTGGTTTGGGTAGGATTGGGAATGATGGTGATGTTGTCACGAACAAGAAACTGGAGAGGATAGTTTGGTTTGGAGGGAAAGACAGAGTTCAGTTTTGACACTTGGATCCTGAAAGGCTCACAGGATAGCTGACCAGAGTTGTGCGTGGGAGACAGTTGGAAGGTGGGTCAATTCAACAGAAAGGCATTCACACAGAAAGAATGGTCTCTCATACCAAATGTGTTAGGAAGGTCGAGTAAGGTAAGGTGTGTTGAGCTGTAAAGACAGAGGTCATCCTGACCCTAACAAGAACAGAGTAAGTGGAGAGGTGGCTGGAGGCCAGCCTGCCATGGGTGATGAAAGGAGGAAATGAAATCAGTAAGGGGTGGCCTGGATTTCCAAGAACTTGCCCTGGAACTCAGAGAGAAAAAGAGCAAAAACTACAAGCAGATTTAGAGAAGACAGGAGATGTGATGTTGCATAGTAGAGTCTACTTTCTCTGTTTCTCTTTCTCTGTGTCTTTCCCCCTACTCTCCCTCTTTCTTGATTTCTGACAACAAGAATCAGACAAGAGGCAAAAGCTCAAGATTTAGGAGGAAAGGACACTATCAGTAAATTGAATTGCCTGAGTGTACAAAAGGGAAGACAGACTGAAGGACAGGTAGAAGGACTTTTAAAACAAGAGACAGATGTTAGCGATGAATACATCTGTGGTTCCATAATGGGGGAATAGTTTAAATTTTCATAATCTCCCTATAAAATACCATTGCAAGCCATTTGTCTATGGGAGGGGGGCTAAGGAACCAATAACAAGATAAAGGGATTTGGGCAAACACTTCAGTGAACAGAGAGTTCATTATGTACAGAGATCCTGGTGCATAAAAATAATGGTAAATCAGTCAATAATAAGTAGGCTATATTCCTTTAAAAATCATCTATATAAAGCCAATACTCCATGAATATTATGTTATTACAATGCACATATAAGTTCCTCCTTTGATTCAGGTAATAAATACTAATTAGTTATCTACTGTGGAGGAAAAGGCCCAATGCTGTTTTGCACAAATAAAAAGGAAAAGGGACTATGTGTCCCAGGCAACTTGAATTCTTCCTCTTTAGGGCTTTCAGAATAAATAGTATACCATTAGCTACCATGTATTTTTTTTTGGGGGGGGGGACAGACCTGGGGCTTGAACCATCCTTGCACACTTGTTCCTCAAGACTAGTGGTCTGCCACATGAGCCACAGTACCACTTTTGGCTTCTTCTGTGTATGTGGTACGGAGGAATTGAACCGAGGGCTTTGTGAATGCTAGACAAGCACTCTACCACTAGGCTATCCTTCCTGCCCCCCTTAGCTTTTTCTAGCTCTTCTTTCCCAGCTCCTTAAAATGCTAGGAAATAATCTGAAATCCATGATAGGTGTCAGGGATCTCTGACACTCATCTTCACCCTTTTCTTTACAGTGGCTTCCAATTCTATTACTAACTCAGATCATTACTCTGGCCACTAGAAAACATGAATCCTTACAGGCCTACTGGTTCTCAATCTGTAGTGCCCAGTCCAGAGCATCACTATCTTGTTTGAAATGCAGATCCTTAGGTATCAAGCAAAAACGCTTGGGAAGATCCTAGCACTCGGACTTTTCCATCCGATGAACAGGGGAGTTGATGCTGGTTGTGGTCTACGTAGCCCCCAATTCCCTTGAAACTCCTCTGAAAAGATGCCTGCTGGGGCTGCTGCCTTCCTGGAGCTTTCCAGAGCTTTCACCTCTCTGTTGGGCTGGAAGAGCATTCAGGGAAAAAGGAGTTTGGGCTTCTTTCTCCTTGTGGTATTTGGCTATGTTGAACTAGCTCAGCCCTTGCGGGATGAAGGAGTGTATAAGTGAAAAATAGTGGAATGAAACCTCAGAACACGTTATGACCTTCAAGAAAGTTTGGTTTGGATAGGGTTCTAGAAATGATCTGAGTTTTTTTTGGTTGCAGAATATTTTCTTTTCCAGAATGCATTTTGAACTTCTTCAGGGAGCTGTTCGTGGCCTCTGAGGCGTGTGAGGCCCTGCGGGCTTTGCATCAGCCCTGCCGTATGTCTTTGGGTTAAGGAAGAATAATGCTTAGAAGTTATTATATGAATGTCACATTCCAGGAACTGGGCTAGAGTTCTACACCCATCACTGCATGTAATTTTCATGAGACTTGAGAAGGAAGCTGTTGTCATGTGCACTGCAAGATGAAGAACCTGCAAGGTTTTGTCCAGGACTTTAAGGGGATGGCAGTGTGAGACCTGAACATGAGTAAATGTGTTCTGAGGTATAGGTTCCAAACGGGGATGAAATACTTTTCTCTCTCTTCCATCTTTCCCCATTCCTTCCTATTTTCTCCTTTCTTTCTTTTCTCCTCATTATCTTCACTCTCTCATAGCAGCTGTTTCCATTCCATTTTGTGTTACTTGGGAACATTATTATCTGTTTCAGTCAACTGTATGTCCTTTACTTACTTTCTCCTTTTCCTTCTTCTCTCCTTTTACATAATGCTCATTTTACCTAGTAATCATTCCTTGTTTCTTCTGTTCTCTAATTGTCATTCATTTTGCCCAACTGTTATTCCTCTGTCATTATTCTCACTGTTCTCCATGCTATGAGACTTTCAAAGGCTCATCTTCCTGGCCACCTCTTCCCAGGCTTCGCTCAGACTTATATGACAACCCTCTCTGGATCATCATTATTCAAACTCTCGGGTGCATTTTAGAATTGATGGACGCAGAGTCTCATGCCAAAGCAGAGACTGAAAGGACAAGCTCCTGGAGAGACATCCAGAAGTTGCTAACTCTCCAATGCCAGTTGGCTTGAAGCCAAAAGAACTTGAACATGGCCCAAACTTCCCACACATGTTGCCTCCTGCGGTCCCAGTAAAGGTCACTTCAGTCTCCCCAGTAGACAATTCGTCAGGCCAATGTGGGAGAATACAAAAGAAGATTCATGGATCTTATTGTCCAGAAAAGGGCTAATACTCAGAGAAAGAATGGAGCCTTTGAACCTTAGGTGCACATCTCTCTCCCTACTTACAGAAGGCCAGATTATAGCCAAGTTGCTTAATCTTTTTGAATTCTAGTTTCTTTATTTGTAAAATACATTTGTCCCTCTTATCCCTCCGGTTCCTAGACATTGGTCCCAGGATCTGCCCCTCCATCCGCTCAGCATATATCAAACCCACAGATGCTTATATGTTATATAAAATAGCATAGCATCTACTTAATACCTATGCACATCCTCCTGCATACATTAAATCATCTCTAGACTCTTTATGACACCGAATGCAATACAAAGATTGCCTCTGGCACCATGTTGTTGAGGGAACGTGACAAGAGTTGTGCCTCTTGTCATGAGACGAAAGTTGCCTCACTACCTATACTCCCTCTCATTTTCTCTCCCTTCTATGCTCAAGTATCTCAGAAGTAACTCAGTCTCATGTATATTTACTGTCTCCTTCTGTGATTCCCTACAACAGTTGCTATATAATCCCTACAACACATCCTAGGGCAAGTTCTTAAGACATTTCCAATCTAGGATAATTTCTCTGAAAAGAATCATTTACTCTCTTCTGCAGAAGAAAAAAAATAGTTCTTTATCATGTTCTGAATGAGGGAACTGATTAGCATGGAAGTGAATACTCTAACTACCAGTGGATGTGATCTATTCATTGAGTGTTACGCTTTATGGGTAAGAGGAATGCTGAGCTTATGGAAATAAGTTTCAAAAAACACTGACTATGTTATAGCCATGACATTGGCCACATAGAACATGGGATGAGAAAAGCCACAGCAAATGGTTTGCCATATCTTGATGAGTAGAGAGCACACTCAAGAGTCCTGCCAGACATGGTAGAGGACCTAGAAACATTAACAGATAATACAGATGCCACCATAGAAATGGAAATATGAACTTGGAATCTCAAGTCTGTCATGTTCAGGTTAACTGAAGTTGTGGAATCTCTTCAAGCCTCACCTGCCTCCTTCTAAGAAATGTTGAAAGATGGAAAACCATGTACAAAGCCCTTATGTGGGAAACCATTGAGCCTAAGTTCCTTTGAGTCTGGCTTACTTCACTTAATATGATTTTTTCTTAGTCTTTCCATTTCCTTACAAATGGGGCAATGTCATTCTTTCTGACAGCAGCATAGAATTCCATTGTGTATAAATACCACATCTTGTTGATTTACTCATCAACTGAGGGACATCTAGGTTGGTTCCATAACTTTGCTATGGTAAATAGTGCTGCAATGAACATTGTTGTGCTAGTGGATTTAGTATGTCTTTGTTTCTGGATGATTGGGTAAATGCCAAGTAGTGGAATTGCTGGATCATAGGGGAGCTCTATGTTTAGTCTTTTGAGGCACTGCCATACTGCTTTCCATAGTGGTTGAACGAGTTTGCACTCCCACCAACAGTATAATAGTGTTCCCTCCTGGCCATATCCCCTCCAGCATCTGTTCTCATTAGATTTCTTGATCCTGGCCATTCTAACTGGAGTGAGGTGGAATCTTAGAGTTGATTTGATATGCATTTCTTTTATGGCCAGGGATGTCGAGCATTTCTTCATGTGTCTATAGACCATTCTTATTTCTTCTTCAGAGAAGATTCTCTAATTCTTTGTCAGTAGAAACCTTGGGCTCTCCTAGCATAGATTTACAATAGAACAAAATATAGATTCACAAGGCCATATAGAATGACGCTAAATGAAAGGACCTCCAGGATATAGAAACAAAAGCCATATAATGAGTGATTATTGTCGTTAATGTACTATGTTATCTCTCCTCTCTTTTGCTGTCCCTTGGCTATCTCATTTTGTTACAGAATTTCTCCTGGTTATCTGGTATATTGTATATATGCGTATTTGGTTATTTGAAGTCGGATAGGGAAGGGAGGAAAAAGATGAGGGGCTGGAGTGAGGGGAGGGAAATGGGGACCAAGACACGAGAAAGGGTATCAATGTATGTGAAGTAATACACATACAAATATAATGTAACCCTTCTATTAATTACAATAAAAATATATGAAAAAACAAAGCCCTTATGTGTTGTAATCACTGCAGAAGGGGCATTTGTTTAATTAATTTCAACTTATTCATCACCAGTGGAACCTTCCATTGCTCTTCCCCTCATTCCATCATATCAAGTTTAGTAGCACACTCTTCTCTGCTTCCTAGGCTCCCTGCTACCTAGGCTAAGTCCCACTTTTAATAAAGACTATCGAAATGGCCCAGAGTGGCTCAGTTTCATGTCCAGAGCACTCTGAAAGTGAGGGATGCCTCAAGTTCACCTTTTCACCTGAGCCTCTGCTACTCACAGCAGGATGCTCTATGTGTAGTGGGCACTTGTCAAATATTTGTTCAGCTTCAGGTTCTGAAGGGAACAGTCCTAGGTAACAACATACATTACTGCTGAGAAATGAAAAAAGAGAAATTGCATACATCTGAAAAGGCAAAATAAATTATCTAAATGATGTGTATAATCTTATTTAAGTGTGTGAAATCTAGTATCAATGTGATATATATATATATATATTTCACCCGCACACACACACACACACACACACTTTTGACCCAACATCATGATGAAACTCACTTATTAAAGAAGACATTAACAATAACAAAAAAATGTGAAAGTAGCTTTTTCCTAGTGTCAAGCTGAAATGATTGAGTGGGAAAGAAAAGGCTCCTGACTCTTGTAGAAAAGTCTTTGAGGACTTAGAAAAAAATCATATTAAGTGAAGTAAGCCAGAATCAAAGAAACATAAGCTCAATGGTTTCCATCATTTATCATAATCAGTAGAAACCTTGGGCTCTCCTAGCAGAGATTTACAATAGAACAAAATCTAGATACATAAGGCCACATAGTATGATGCTAAATGACAGGACCTCCAGGATATAGAAGCAAAAGCCATATAATGAGTGATTGTTGTCCTTACTGTACTATGTTATCTCTCCTCTCTTTTGCTGTCCCTTGGCTATCTCATATTGTTACAGAATTTCACCTTGTTATCTGATATATTGTATATATGCATATCTGGTTATTTGAAATCGGATAGGGAAGGGGGGAAAACAAGATGAAGGGTGGGGTGGGGAAGGGAAATGGGGACCAAGACAAGAGAAAGGGTATCAATGTATGTGGAGTAATATACCATCTATCTGGTGAATATAATGTAACCCTTCTATTAATTACCATAAAAATATATGGGAAAGAAAAAAGAAAAGTCTTTGAGGGATGGCACATAAAAACCTAGTGTTCTTGAAAATGTCTGTTTCAATCTGAAATGAAACTGAACTTCCTGAACCACTATTGGAAAAAAACAAGACTTGGAGGGTTTTCCTGACTTTGCTCTTTACTGTGTCAGCATCTGGAAGAGAAACAAAGAATAATTAACAATGAGAAGAAACCAACTCTATGAGCCACCAGTAGATGTGGTGATAGGGGAGACAGAAAGGCTAATGATTCTAACTTTGTAATTGCGTTGTCTGAAGAATTATGGAATTACCTAGAACTTAAGCTCTTTTCTTTGTTTTTCATTTGATCTCTAGCCAAGTAACTACTGTAGAATAATTTAATATTCTCTAAGTCATCAATAATGAGGCTTGAAAAGTGATAGTTAAGTGCACTTGAAATTTTGAGATCATTAATAATATCTCTTGTGAGTGTCTTAACTCTAGTTAATAACTTCCTTGTGACTTTTTTCAAATAGATTTTCCTGAGGATGCTAATTTCCAAAGGTTTATGAATGTCCTTCCCCATGAGCCAATGACAGAAATAGCCATTTTGCTGTGGTATGTTTTGAGGTTTTGCCCTTACTTCTAAGAAAAAAGGCGATAATTGTACAAACCAACTAGTCATCTGTATTTGGCATCAAAATTTAACTTAAAACCTGAAGTAATATTTTCTAAAAAGGATAGTTTTGTGTAATTTTCATGATAATAGCATGCCAACACCAACTCTTCTAAAATGGCAACCTGTTATTTTACAAGTTATGTAAGTCTAATAGAGGAGAAAAAAAATCCTCTTGCTGCCTCTCTCCTTGAAAAGAGTTTCTTAGAATTTTTCCTGACTAATACAAGATCACGTCAGTGTGCTTCTTTCTCATCTTCTGTAGCTCACACAACACATCCAATCCAAACCCACTTCAATCCCAGAGCCAACCCCAGGTCCTAGAGTGAACTGAATTTGTATTTGCTTTGGGGTGGGAAGGAAAAATTTGAGATAGAGTGGTCAGCAACATTCAGAATTGGGAGTTTAAGAGAAAGTGAGAGAATGAGAGAGAGAAATGCTTTATGTATCAAATCATATTCACAGGAATGTAGTTCGCTTGGGCTTAGTATAGAGAAAGGAATCTACACATTTGCTGAGTGAATGTTGAAGACAGTTGCTGATAATGGATACATGCATGGTTAAGAAGGGGAATTCAATTTTCTTCAAATTTTAGACCCTCTCCTTTTTTTCTCTGTTTTCTTTCACTTCTTTCTATTTTTCAAATTACATGAATTACTGGGGGTTAAAAGACTACTGGACTGGGGCTGGGAGTTTGGCCTAGTGGTAGAGTGCTTACCTAGCATACACAAAGACAAGGTTTCGATTCCTTGGTAAAAAAAAAAAAAAAGCCAGAAATGGTGCTGTGGCTCAAGTGGTGGAGCTCCAGCCCTGAGAAAGTCGAAGGACAGTGCTCAGGCCCTGAGTTCAAGCCCAGGACTGGCAAAAAATTTTTTAAAAGACTATTGGACCCATAAATAAGGAAGATCTCTTTATGAAAACTATGTGTTGTCAGTTCTTTGAAATGTTTTCTTCATAAAATGGAGAGGAAAGAAAGAATGAGAGAGATACGCAGGGAGACAAAGAGGCAGAGATTTTTATCCATGATACCTAAATTACCTTAACTATATATTGACTTCATTTTACATGTGCAACAAAAAGTTAGGTTAATAGTCAATCCTTTTCTGTGCTTTATAGTCTCCCAGGGAGACAGCTTATTTGTAAAAAGAGGTCTGATTGTGCAAATGAGCAAATGTGGTTGTGGATGGTGACAAGGTACCCACATAGCTGAGCTCGCCGGTCCGGAGTTGGGAAGAATTTCACTCCTCATTTTATTAAATGGACCACTCATCTTTATTTGACACCATTTCAATAATTATTTGTGATATTTGATTCCTTGTTTTTATTTACACGTCAGAATTTACAGTCCAGACTAATACATACATCCATACATACGTGTGTGTGTGTGTGTGTGTGTGTGTGTGTGTGTGTGTGTGTGTGTGGCCTGGAATGACTGCAATTATGGGTTTTGCTCCTCTTGGCTCCCTTGATTTTCAACTCACCATCTCTAAATATTCCAGCTCTTCTCATCATCTCATTTGTGAAATTCTCTTTTCTCTGACTCAGACAGGGGAATCCTGATATCCTTACTTGTTTTAGACTGGTTGCCTTTTCCTTTTATGTTTTCTTGGGGTGACTAATTTCACTCTTATTTTTTTTCATATATTTTTTATTGTAATTGATAGACGTGTTACATTATATTCACCAGATAGATGGTGCATTACCTCACAAACATTGATATCCTTTCTCATGTCTTGGTCCCCATTTCCCTCCCACCACTCCCTCCCCTCATCTTGATTTACTCCCTTCCCTATCCTATTTTAAATAACCAAATAAGCATATATACAATATATCAGATAACAAGGTGAAATACTGTAACAATATGAGATAACCAAGGGACAGCAAAAGAGAGGAGAGATAACATAGTACAGTAAGGGCAACAAACACTCATTATATGGCTTTTGTTTCTATATCCTGGAGGTCCTTTCATTTAGCGTCATACTATGTGGCCTATGTATCTAGATTTTGTTCTATTGTAAATCTCTGCTAGGAGAGTCCAAGGTTTCTACTGATTATGACAAATGAGGGAAACCACTGAGCCTATGTTCCTTTGATTCTGGCTTACTTCACTTAATATGATTTTTTCTAAGTCTTTCCATTTCCTTACAAATGGGACAATGGCATTCTTCCTGACAGCAGCATAGAATTCCATTGTGTATAAATAACACGTCTTGTTGATCCACTCATCAACTGAGGGCCGGGAAGGTTCCATATCTTTGCTATGGTAAATAGTGCTGCAATGAACATTGTTGTGCTAGTGGATTTAGTATGTCCTTGTTTCTGGACAATTGGGAAAATGCCAAGTAATGGAATTGCTGGGTCATAGGGGAGCTCTTTGTTTAGTCTTTTGAGGAGCCACCATACCTCTTTCCATAGTGGTTGAATGAGTTTGTACTCCTACCAACAGTGTAGTAGTGATCCCTCCTGGCCACATCCCCTCCAGCATCTGTTGTTATTAGATTTCTTGATCCTTGCCATTCTAACTGGAGTGAGGTGGAATCTTAGCGTTGTTTTGACTTGAATTTCTTTTATAGTCAGAGTTGTTGAGCATTTCTTCATGTGTCTATAGATGATTATTTCTTCTTCAGATAAGACTCTCTTTAATTCTTTGGCCCATCTTTTAATGGAATGGTTGTTTCTTTGGAGATTAATTTTGGAGTGATTCAATTTTTTGAGCTGTTGAAATATTTTAGATATGAGGCCTTTGTCCGTTGTGTGGTTAGTGAAGATCTTCTCCCAGATTGTAAGCTTTCTAGTTAGGTTGCTAGCTATGTCCTTTGCCATACAGAAGCTCTGCAGTTTAATGCAGTCCCACTTATCCAGACTTTCTTTGATTTTTTGTGTTTCTGGATCCTTATTAAGAAAGTTTTGACCTGTGCCAAGAAGACCTAGTATATCTCCTCTTCCTTCTTATGAAGTTTACTCTAATTTTTTTAACCTAGAATTTTTGTATCTTGGCTTTATAAAACTCTGGTCTTCCCTGATCATCAGACTTACATGTTCAACTGCTTGCTCAAGAGGCAATTTTGTAATTAAAATTGCATGGGCTATGTGCTTGTAGCCTATGAAATTTTCAAGGATTTACCAGTGCCAGGAAGATCTAAATAAAGGAATAATGAAATCAAAATACAAAAGCAATTCTGTGAAAGCAAAATTAAATAAGTATTTTGTGAAACAAAACATTGTCAGTTTCATTACCAAAGTATATTATTACTCAAGGAAGTTCAGTTTGCAGAAAATTAAGAAAACCATGACTAATTGAAAATTGACATGAACTGCAAATTCAAAAAAGTCAAAATTATGAAAAAAATCTCTAAAAGTTGTACTGCAAAAGTTATATTTAATGTGGGATGTGGGTTAAATTTGATATGAAGTAGGATGAGTTTTCCAGAAGCAAGAATGATGAGCCTTTGAAGGTCTTACAAATTGCCTGGCTACTTGTAGTATCTACATCTGGATATTCCATATGAATCTAACCATTGGCATGTCTAAGGCAAATTCATTTTCTTTCTCTGTTCTTTCTAATTTTAGTTGGCATTGCCCATTCATGAAGCTGAAAATCATCCTTGGCTTCTTGATCTTGTCCAAGACACTTTATTTTCCTCTTTAATCAATTGCTACAGGTCATTAGACTTTCATGTAACTATGTGATAAATCCATCCATCTTTTTTATACTGCTGTTGGTTAAATCCTGGCCAATTCTTACTTTGACCTTTGCGATATTCTTAAGTAGTTTTCTCTGAAACAATTTTGTCTCTTCTTTCCTTACCATCATCTTAAAATTTCAACTAGGTCCTGTTGCTCTTGCTGTGAAGTGCTCTGGAGGCTTGATCATAATTAGGAGGGGAAATATGAGTTCCTAGTCATGGTTCACAAAGCCTTACTCTTACCTGTCTCTTCATCTTCATATCTTATCCCTTCCTTCTTGCTAATTGGCAGCTCACTCTATTTGCTTTCTAGGCTGTGCCATAATTTGTCTTGCCTTTAGATTATTTATTCATAACAATCTACCTATCTGGAATGATCCATCCTCTTAATTTCTAGATACCCATTAAGATTCAATTCAATTGTTATTTGTTTAAAGAAGCCACCAGAGCATCTCATACCTGGATGGACTACTATATCCTGTAGCATCTGGTCCCTTTCTCAATCACAGACTCCTCACACTGTAATATAACAGCCTGACCACATGTTCTTCTTGCCAATCTATCAGGTGGTCACTGAATGGCATAGGTGTCCTTATTCTTGTCCTAAAATTCCTATTATATTCTGTAAAACAGGAATCAGGCTTTTACTAAGGGATGTCAAATTAACTACACTGGGAACTCAAGTCTTGACTATAGTACTCAGGTAGAATTCAGACATATCCAGCCACAGGATCTATCTTATAAAGAATGTGACTTAGATTCAATTAAGAATGAACCTAGGTGATCTTTGGAGCAAGATCACAATGAGTTTCCACTTTAACACATGGCCTAGGAGACTATGTGGTTGATGTCAATGTCTAATTGTGTCTAGTTCTCACATCCATGAGAAAATATACTCACTCCCATTTTTTTTTTTTTCTGAAGTAAATGTGCCCTCATGGTCTGTCTTTAAGTTTTCTACATCAAAGGTGGGACAGTTGTTTTTCTTCTTAACTCTATGATAATAGAGCAGTATCATAATTAACATATCTGTTATCTGTCACCAAATCAATCTAAATGTTAGGGAGTTGAAATGCTAGGTCTATGGGAAAGAAGGCTGCAACTCAGCTCCAATATCACCAGTGAGGAAACACAAGCATGGTATTTTTGAAACTATTTTATTAGCATATATCAGTTATACAATTGTTTCATTATGACATTCCCATATTTGCTTACAGTTTATCTTTATTAGACTCACTTCCTCTACTATCTCCCTGATTAATCTCCCTCTTTTAAATAAATTGCAGCAGGTTTCTTTGTTCTGTTTTCACACCTGAACTACAGTCCTTCAGCCATTTTCATTCTCACGGTTTACTCTTCTCCCTCTCAGTCTACTCTACAAAAGAATAGGAAGGAACATCTCACATTCCTGTCAATTATTTTTTAAGTGTATATTAATTATCCAAAGTGGTTTAACCTTGGTATTATACAATGTATATGTTGAATTTTAATCAGATTAATTCCCTTGACTGCTCTCTCTTTTTCCATCCCTCTACCTGGTTATGTTTGATAGATTCCACAGAGTTTTTTAAACCTCTTCATCTACAGATGCAATGAATCTTTATGTCATTCACCTTTTATCATTTTCTTTTCCTCTCTTCTTCTCCCTAAGAGTTTCAGATAGTCTCATAACAATAAACCCTCTTTTTTTCTCTCTCTAACAAAGCATATAAAGCACATATCTATCTATGAATATGATTACATTTTAGGTCTAGCTTCCACATATGAGAGAAAAACATGAACATGTGATCATTGCCTTTCTGAACCTGGAATATAATACTTAATTAACATGACGATCTCCATTTACCTGAAAAAGAAATAACTTCATTCTTCTTTATAGTTATATACTAGACCATTGTATATTTTCTTAATCCATTCATCAATTTTAAAGCATTGAGCTGTATCCATAGTCTGACTATGATAAATAACACTGTTATAAACATGGGTGTGCAAAAGATATAGTATTTAGAGAGCCATTATTTTGCTAAAGAAATAAAAATATCCTAACTCAATGTTAAAACTTCAGTATTTAAATCATCGATAACTACTTCAGCTATCTTTTGAAGTAAATGGAAGCATATGAAGCCAAATAAACACACATGTGCACATCTGCATTCCAGATTTGTGGCCTCCTATTTGAATGCTTTATATTGTTGTGTTCCTGCACTCAGGGCAAGGAGGGCCAAGACGATCATTGGAAAAGATGGTTTGATAACTTTCTGAGGGAAATGGCTACCTAGTGGGAAATTTTGAAATATAGGTGCCATTGTAGGGAGAACAGTTTCTATATTTACTTCCTTCCTGGGTTCCCTCCAATTAAACAAGCAACAGAATCAAGCTTCCTCACTCTGGCAGGTATGAATCAGAGAGCAAACAAGCAAACAACAAACTGCCTTTCCTGACCCTTATCCCTAAGTTCCATGCCACTAAGGGAAATTTCTAGGTACTGGAAAGACAGTTGGAGGAGAAAAGAATACTTTTGAAGAACAGGAAGAGTAAGAGCAAGATTGTCAACTCAACAATAAAAAGATTTTCAGATAGGAGGAAAGGGGAGAGGAAGTCATTACTGCAAGCAGTGGACAACATTGTTCTACCAACCGTCATTCCTGACAGTGTACTGAGAAGGTGCACAGATCTAGTGGGAACAGTGGCAGAGAAAGCAAAGGGCATGCACTGAAGTGCCTAGTCAGCTCCTGGTTCCTGAAGGAATCGTCTAAAGAGACTATAGTCATCAGAAATAATTGATTTCTACAGTGACTGATGTGTAAAGTATCTCTCTATTCTAAAAATATGACTCAATATCCCAGGAAAATCCATTGAGGGCTACATATAAAGGGGCTCCCAAATGGCCATTGCTACATACACCAATGACACAGTATAATTACTTAGGTTTTAACAGAAAGAAATAGGCTTATACACACCTGATGATTGTACAAATAGAGACTGCTACCCACCACAACTTGTTTAATCTTCACAAGAACTCGAGGTGGCATTATATCAATTTTATAGATGAGGAAACTGATCCCATAAATTCCCTGAGAACCTAAAGCAACTAAATGGCAGGATGTGAATTCAAACTCATGGCTTGATTGGTTAGATAGGAGTCCATGCTTTCTTCTATTCTATCCCACCCCTCTACTAAGAGGTCTGGTAGACACAGTAGTGATAAGGCTGGGTACAAACTGAGGGCAGGAGGAGCCATCAAGTACATTGTGCACAAAGATCATTGATCAGGACCAATGGCTAGGAGTTAGAAATGAAAAGAAAGCCAAGCTTGAGCCCTGGGTTCCACCAGAATTCTGAGGTCCAGTTGGAGAAGGGGATTCAGGAAAGGATGATAGGAAGTAACTGGTTGGAAAAAGGCAGAGGAAGAGGTAAAATTTAGAGAAAATATGATTAGTAGTAACCAGGAGAAGAAAGACATGCTTCAACTAATGAGAAGGGAGATGTGTCAAATAGGTTAGTTACTAGCAGTGAAGGACCATATAGAGGATGATGTGGAACTTGACACAAGCAACTCAGGATAAGAGGAGAGAAGCCTGACAGGGTCAGGAGAGCAAATGAAACAGGAAGGTGGAGTCTATTTGTAAGTAGACCTTTCCAGTTTTTGTTTGTGAAGGTTGTCAGGATAAGGAGGAGGAATAGGAGGTGTGGTCAGGAGAGGGCTATCCACATGCATGCATAGTAAAACTTACATATCTACATATTAAGATAAGAGATGCTAGAGTATGTTTGGATTCTTTGATTCAGTGTGTCATGCATGTAACCTCTATGCTATATTGCCTAATTACGTAAAATAAAGAGTGAGGAAATAGGCTTGTTAATTCCTAAATGTCCTCCAGATGTGATTCATATTTATTCTCTCTCTCTCTCTCTCTCTCTCTCTCTCTCTCTCTCTCTCTCTCTCTCTCTCTCTCTCTCTCTCTCTTTCTCTCTCTCTCTGTCTTTCTCTTTCTCTCTCTCTCATTAAAAGCTATGTCAATTATGTCCAAGCAGTCTTCAATGCTGGGCTAACACTATCAATTTCCACATCCTACCCATCACATATACAAATAGGAATTCAGGGAATGGCAAGAGCCTCCGTTACGTTTTAATAATTTAATAATTTTGCCCCTAGGATGTCTGTTTTTGAAATATGACTTTGGCTTCAGCCTCCTCTTGATTATATGACATCTGTTCTTGGGCAGTTTTAAGTGCCAAGAAATTGCCTCATCATTTGAGAATTGGATTCTGTATATGCACTATCAAGCCTTAGTCAAAATAGAAATAAAGTCTGTGTTTATATACACATTGACATGAGACTATTAATTCAGTCATTTATCCTGCAAACACTTGTCAAGTGTCTACACTTTCATAAAACACTGTTAGACGCTAGTGGTAGAAAAAAAAAACCCCACCAAACAAATCAAGAAGACACAGTCCCTTCCCCAGAGGTCTTCAGTAAGAAAACGACTAGAAATGCATGTCATAGAGAAAAACCAAATGAATTCATAGTGGCATCATAAAGTTGCCCAGTAAGTACCATTGTGGACGGAGGCAGTTTATACATGAGTATGTGTGCTACATGTGTGCTGTAGGAGTAGTAGTAAGAGTAGTTATAGTAGTAATAGCAGCATTAGTCCATTTTCTGATGCTACAACAAAATGCCTGAGGCTGGAAACTTTATAAAAAGGTTTTTTTTTTTTTGCTTTAGATTACTATTCTAGAGTCTGAAAATTCAAAATCACCTTCTAGACTCTGATGAAGGCTCTTTCAAATCATCACAGCATGGCAGAGAAGTATGAAGGGAATTGGCCATATGAAAAATATGTGGGCCAAGCCTCATTTCTTAGCAACTCACACTCCTGAGACCAACACAATATCACTCTGTATTTAGTTACTGTCCATGAAACCCTACTTCTTAAAAGATTCTATCACCCCAATCTTACCACTCTGCAGACCAAGCCTCCAGCACACAAGACTTTGGGGAAACGAACCATATCCAAGGTACAGCAATGAGTGTTGTCTAAGTATACCTACTAGAGATGTCAGGTTTGAGCTGAGTCTTTGAGTCTGATTGGGGTACACCTCAGACAAGGCAGGATACATCATACTAAAAAGAGAAGTACATTGGTTTGGTTGGTGACTACAAATTAGTTATATGTGTGACCAACCCATTGAAAATGCAGTTAAATGAGAGAATTGGAAAGCAGCTTAGCTGGGTATGGGTGACCAAATGTAGGTGAGAGAGATGAAAATGGAATTTAACACACAGCTCAGATTTGTGTGGGAAAAAACCCAAAACATTAAAAATAATTAATGGGCCTGGAGTGTGGCCTAGTGGTAGAGTGCTTGCCTAGCATGCATGAAAGCCTGGGTTCAATTCCTTGATAGTACAAACACAGAAAAATCTGGAAGTGGCTTTTGTGGCCCAAGTGGTACAGTGCTAGCCGTGAGAAAGGTCAAGGTCAGTGCCCAGGCCCTGAAGTCAAGCCCCAGGATTGGCAAAATGTAATAATAATTAATGAGAAACTGAAAAACATGGGTTTTGGAGCTCTTGGCTCTTGGCTCTGTCATTGATTATCTGGGTAATATTGGAAAGTTATTTTTTTTCTCTGTACTAATCTATTCTCATCTCTAATGCTGACATAACAATATTTAGTGGCTTGAATGATATCTCCTCAAATTCATATTTGGACATAGACGCTTTCCAGATGCAACTAATGAGGCCATACTGAAAAGCCAGGGCCTTAATTGAATGATGAAGACACACAGGCACCACATGACAATGCAGGAATGAACAATGTAACATATCTTATTACTCTGAAGACTGGGATTTCATCATGAAGATGTCAACAAGGTTTATGTGTCTGGAGGCCTCTTTCCTTGGCGTGAACATGGTCACTTGCGTGGCCTTTCCTGTATGTCTCTGGAATCTTTTGGTGGGTATAAATTGTTATCTTCTTATGAGGATACTGATCAAATTGGATGAGAGCTCACCCTAACATCCTTCTTTTAACCTAGTCATTTATAAAAAGCCCAAAGATAGTCACTTTCTGAGGTTCTAGGCGTTAAGGTTTCAGTAGATAACCCTTGCTGTAATTGTTGGTTTCAATGTCTGCATCCTTTCCAGACTGTTTTCTCTTGTTCATCTCTGAATTCCCCAATGCCTGGCACATAGTTGGCATATTTGTGGGGCAAATGGTTCATTTTTGCTGCCTTCCCCTGTGTGGAATTTACTTTCTATATAACAAAAGCCAAATTAGCTTAGCTTAGCATCTCCAAACCTCTGGCCTCCTACCATGTTGATCTTAAAGAGGTCTAGCCTTATTTTTCCCTTGTGAGAATATTCAGTGCTCACAGATATCAGGACCAATTATTAAAGACTTATCACATACAAGGAACAAGTCTAAAGGCTGCACATGTATCCATGTAATCTTTGTGACAGCCCTTGTGTGTAGGTGTGTATGTTTGTGTTTACCTGATCTTTAATTCTTTTCTTTATTGTTTCAGTGGTACAGATGCTGGGACTTAAGGTCTGGGCATTACCTCTGAGTTTTTTTTTCTCTCAAAGGTTGATGCCCTATTATTTGAGTCACAGCTCCACTTCCAGTTTGTTTTGGTAGTTAATTGGATATAATAGACTAATGGACTTTCCTGCCTGGACTGGCTTTGAACCTTGATTCTCAGATCTCAGCTTCCTGAACAGCTAGGATTATAGGTATGAGCCACCAATGCCCAGCTCCTTAATTCTTTTTTTTTTTTTGTGGGTTGCGGGGCTTGAAGTTGGCCTAGGTGCTGTCCCTGAGCTCTTCAGCTCAAGGCTATCACCCTGCCCTTGAGCCAAGCCCCATTTCCTGTTTTCTAGAGGTTACTTGGAGATAAGAGTCTCAGCTCTTTTTGTGCCTAGGCTGGCTTTGAACCTTAATCCTTAGATCTCAGCCTCCTGAGTAGCTAGGATTATAGGTGTGAGCCACTGCACCCAGCCTTGATTCATTTTATAGGTGCAATATCCTCCAGTCAGAGAGATGAGCTGCCTGCCGGATACCATAGCCATTAGGTAAATTCTGGGACAAGCTGGAAATGCAGGTTTCTCAGACTGGGCAATGACTATAGGTTTGCATAATAGATTTCTAAGGACAGCCACACCTCCTCCCTCTTTAAATCTAGTGACCCTGGAGAAATTGTAGATTTGACTCAGGAATGAACCATGAGAAGACATACATCCTTAAGCCAAATAGCATTATACTTGTTTAATAAAGTCTTTGCACAGAGCCCATTATGTTAGGGGAAAAATAATCTCTATGTTGCCCCAAGCATGGTTATCTCTCTTGTTTCTTTCACTATTTGGTACTTACAGAGGACTGGGCAGGGAGTCTGGGTCCACATATTGAGATTAAAACATTCACATCAGATGGCTGATTTGTATTTTCTTTGTCAACTAGACTTAAACTGAGAATGTTTTATTTTCTTTTTTCTCCTTTTCCCCCCCAGTTGACCTATTGTTTTAGGATTTTATAGACCTATCTATCCCTTGTGCAATCCAGCAATGTGATTGGTATTTGAGATGTAAACCCCACGAGGGTGACTTAAGGACAGAGTTTCAGATTTGCTTCTGATTCCATTTGGTTTTGTGGGTTTAAGTTAATGTTATTTGAAAGTTTTTGTATGTGTGTGGTTGAATATATACTATAACTTGTTCTTCTGTGACAACAAAATTTATACTGGCCTTCTTTCCCATACCACTGGAAAGGAGAAAGAAACCTAACCTACAAAGTGAGCCTCCAAGAGTTTTAAAAAAAATAGCAGCCAATATGTGACTGCCACTTCAAGCTGCCCTTGAACTTACTGTCACGGTGTGCTCTGTACAGGCTGGCATGTGACAGAAGTATGCAAATATTCGGTGTGATATTTAATATATCACCTATGCATCTAGATGAATTTTCTACCTTTACTTGATTCAGGTTTCTTCAGTGAGTAGGACTTCAAGGGGGAAGAAAAATGATCTGATGGAAGGGAGAAGAAAATGATCTGATGGAATTGTATTAAATAACGATTTCCCAGGTTTCTAGCTGCCTTTCTTCCCCCTTCGCTTCAGATGACTTGGCTTGGAAGGCAAAGGGATTCTGAACAAAGTATAGAGACTGGCATTCTATTTTGTATATCATCTTGGCTCCAGTGAAGTGCGCCTGGTAAAAATGAGCCTGTGAGAGGTAGCTGTTTTATGCAAGGCTAACAATACTAGTCTTTTATAAATTATAAATACTCTTAACCTCAAACAATTTGGAGCCACCAACTGTAATCTATAAGGTTTCAACTCGCAGGGGTTTTATTACTTCTTCGTACTTTTTAGGCCATTAGGCAAATATTTATATGAAGCTTTCAACTATTAGGAGATTTAAAAATCATTTTGAGTGCAACCAAAGCTTCTAGACCATATCTTTTCAGTTGATTTTTTTACATAGGTGTTGCAGTCATTTATTTTTGTTAGTTTTAGACATAATTTGTCCTAGACAAATCCAAGATCAATTTTTTTGATGGAACTAATAGTGAAGGGGACAAGTGATCATTGTGTAATTTTTAGCTTTCTTTGTATGGTATATTTTGCTTTGGGGAAATGTGAGTCCATGATGATTATTACTTTGATATTCTCTAGCAGTTAGGATCCTTTAAAACAAGCAATAGTAAGTAACTTGAGAATTTGAGCAGAAAGGGAATTTATTAAAGAGATATAGGGTGCCTACAATAGCAAAGAGAAAGCTAAAGGATGGGATATTGTTGGCTACATGGATATGGGAAAGTAGAGGGGCTGAAACAAGAACTGTTGAATGGCCCATGAAGGATGCTACTGTGGAATAGAGATCCAGTGAGCATCAATTATTTATTCCCTGCCTCATTGTTAGTGGCTGTCGACTCTGATCTACAACAGTCCCAAGAGGCAACTCTAATTAGCAGAGCATGGTCACTTGCTCTCATCCTAGTCTAGGGAAAGGTAGAACTTATTTATTTGAATACTTACAAACCACCAATAATCTACACAATGGAGTCATGAAAGAAAATATGATACCATTAAGAAGAACTGGAGGCTAGGCAGCCAGAACCAAATTTCCATTTCTTGCTTTATATCATCCATAGGGAAATAAGCAAAAAAAATCATTTTGTTTTCATATTTAATGCAGGAATTCCAAACATTTCAGTAAGTCCCTTTTCAAATTAATTTTTACCTCAGTGAGAGAAATCAGATCAATTCAATGAAGCAATTGTGAAAGTCTCTGGTTTCAAAGCAGAGACAGTCTTGGGAACAATACCCTTGATTCAATATCATACTATAAGTTTGGAAGTTTAGAAAAATGTTTGAGTTTTCTTCCATGTTCTTGTGAAAGGTAATGGTGGAATGTTGGGCTACAGGCTTTTATATGTTGCTTATTATGAGCTATTTAACTTTTATGACTTTATTAAATGTTTTATGGAAAGGTTTATTTCATGTTTTATTATAACTTTGTAAGATGGTCACATTTGGTAAATATGTGTGATAGATGAACACATTTTTCCCCCAAATATCACTAGTAAGCAATTTGGACATTTTGGGAGTGGGTAAGGAATGGCTTTCATTTTTATTTGAAAATGCTAAAACCAGAAGAGTTATAATTCTATAAGTCAGGCAAGGAGTACATTTCCTTTTGGGACATATCATCCTTTCCATGAAAATAAACATTGAATTACAAACCCCTTACTCTCCAAATAAGCATAAATGACTTCAATATATTTTCAAAAACTAAAAAGAATGATTGATAGTTTATTTCATCCTTACAATAAATGAAATGGGTAAAAAATTAATAGCTATTTCTGCTAGGATGTTTTAAGTCTTATTCTAAACACTTCACATGCCATATCCATTTTATCCTTACAACAAGGCTACTAGTTGACTATTAAAATTAACTCCTTCTTACTCATAGAGAAAGGAAGCTTAAGTAAGCTTCTCAGTCATATGATTCCAAGTTGTGTTTCTATCAGAGTTCCCCTATCTAGTGGTTCTGATGTGAAGTCATTCAAGTTACTGACCAATCTTTGAGATATCCTTGTATGATTTATTTTTTATAGGAAAACATGACAATTATTGAGGACATGCAGTGCGTTTATGATAGTCAAACTAGCTACTTATTTCTACTCTCATATTACATTGTGAATACTCTACCTTTTTATTTCAGTTCATTATATATTTTTTAATAAAATAGCCCTTATTTCCAGATTCTTCATTCCTATTTTTCATCTTTGCTGGAAAAAAATCAGAATTCCCTCCTCAAATTTCATGATTAAGCTGAATTTTCTGCAGAGCAGGTAACCTTTCTTCTTGCCATTTCAAACTCAATGTCCCACGCAAAAAAGATCTGTGTGTGTGTGTGTGTGTGTGTGTGTGTGTGTGTGTGTGTGTGATGGGACTTGAACGCTGAGCCTAGGTGCTGTCCCTCAGCTCTTTGGCTTAAGGGTACCACCCTACCCCTTGAGCCACAGTGCCACTTCTGGTTTTCTAGTGGTTAATTGGAGAGAAGAGTCTCAGGGACTTTAGTGCCCAGGCTACTATCCTCAGATCTCAGCCTCATAAGTAGCTAGGATTATAGGTGTGAGCCACTGGTACCCAGTTCCCATGCAAAGACTTAAATCCTGGAGCAAATTTTATAATGAATCTTTTTTTATTCCTCCAACATTATACAATGAGATATTCAACAGAAATTCCATTTCTTTGTGCAAGTACTCCGCATGTGCGTGCGTGCGTGCGTGCGTGCGTGCATGCGTGCGTGTGTGTGTGTGTATGTTGTCTGTCTGTCTGTGACTCTGTCTTAGGAAATTTAGCTTTGTATAATATTTCCTATGTTTAATGAACATATATTACTCCTATCATTTAATTGAGATTTTTATGTATTTGAGACTGGACCAGCCAGAAACTTTGGGTATCAATTTTCATTGAATCCTTACTAGAACATGAAGTATTGAGTAATATCATCTCAGTTTTTTCCATAAGAAAGTTGAAGCTCACTAATTGAAAAAAAGACAGGTAAAGATTTCTTTTGTTCTGATCCTTATTCAGGGCCTATCTCTTAGCTTTTTCACTCAAGACTAATGCTTTACTACTACTTTCTTACTTGAGCCACAGCTCTACTCTGGCATTTTGGTGGTTTATTAGAGGAATTTTCTTGCCCAGACTGGCTTTGAACTGAGATCCTCAGATTTTACCTCCTGAGTAGATAGAATTATAGCTATGAATCACTGGCCCCTGACAGGCTTATATCTTTTGTCTCCAAGATCCAATAATCTCTCCAGTCTTCCATGTGGATTTTATCTGGGGTACCCTGAAGATGTTTTAGCTCAGGTCAGCAGAAATGTTTCAAAGCATTGTGACATCTGAGTGGGAGTAGCATTTATGGTTGGGATGGTTTTCAGTTGGGATGATTTTCTGAATTGATAGGAAAATCTCTTACCCAACATTCCTGTCATGCTGCCCTATGTGTGTGTCTAAATATGTGTACAAAGGATGGTTGTACAACATTGTATACATATTTGTGTGTGGTGTGTATAAGTACAAATGTAGAAGTTAACGTGTATGCAACATATATGGAAGAAAAGGTGAAAGAAAACCTGGGCTTAAAATTTAATAAAGGGGGGCTGTGAGTTTGGCCTAGTGGTAGAGTGCTTGCGTAGCATGCATGAAGACCCAGGTTCGATTCCTCAGTACCACATACATAGAAAACACCGGAAGTGGTGCTGAGCCTCAAATGGTAGAGCTCTAGCCTTGAGAAAGTCCAAGGACAGTGCTCAGGCCCTGAGCTCAAGCCCAGGCCTGGCAAAAAAAAATTCAATAAAGGGAAATGTCCAAATTCAAACAACATAAAATATATCCCCTAAAAGATAGTTCATATTTATATGGAGATAGTGGCACATATTTTCCATTTATTTAAAAAATAGAGCCAGATAGCAGTGGCTCACACCTACAATCCTAGCTACTGAAGGAGCTGAGATCTGAGGATAATGACTTGAAACCAACCCAGGCTGGAAAGCTCATGACACTCTTATTTCCAGTTAAATCACAGAGAAAGCAAGAAGTAGCACTGTGGCTCAAGTGAAGAGGGCTAGCCTTGAGTAAGAGAAGCTCAAGTTAGAACACCCAGGCCTAGAGTTCAAGCCTCAGAGCTAGCAAAAAACAAAAATAACAAAAAAAGCAAAAAGATACACCTTCTACCCAGTAGTAGTAAGCTATTTTGTACAACAACAACAAAAGTCTGTAACGATATTTAGATTCACTCTTAGGTAATCAATGAAGAATTATTTCATCATTGTCAGGACTCATTGAGACCATTAGGGGTTATCCAGACAAAAGCTTCTAAATAGACATATAATTTATCAATTTTCTAACAGTGGTGGAACCTTTTCATTATTTCCCTGCTTCCTGTGGATCTGAACCAGGAGGAATATGATCAAAATATGGTCAGTTTGTTTTTCCTCAAAAATTTGAATAGAGATACATGAATACCCTTTCAGAAAGTGGAGATAGAAAGGTTACCAAGAGCTGGGTGTGGTGGCTCAAACCTGTAATCCTAGCACTCAGGAGGCTAAAATGTGAGGATCACACTTCAAAACCAGCCCGGGCACTAATAACGTCCATGAGACTCTTATCTCCAATTAACCACGAGAAAACTGGAAGAGGCACTGTGGCTCAAGGGGTAGAGTGGTAGCCTTGAGCTGAAGAGCTCAGGTACAACACCCAGGACCAGAGTTCAAGTCCCACTACTGACCAACCAGCAAAAAACCAAGATCTTATCTCAGGAAACAAGAGAAGAGAGTATGTTAGTAGTGCTCTATAATCTCTGGGACTTGAGAGGCAGAGATCATAGGTTTGTGATCTGAGGCTAGCCCAGGGCCAAAAAAAAAGCACAAGGAAACAAACTAAATTATGAAGGTTCAAGCAGTAGAGTACTTATCGAGCAAGCAAGAGGCCTTGAGTTCAAACCCCAGTACTGACCCTCCAAATTCTCTGTGGCCTCCAATGGTGCTGAAAGAGAGAAGAAAGATGATTAGACAGAAAGACACATAGGTAGATAATAGAAAGATAAATAGATGATAGATCGATCTTGTTAGATAGATAGATAGATAGATAGATAGATAGATAGATAGATAGATAGATAGATAGATAAAGAACCACAGTGGGAATCACTTTCATTCATCTCCATGGAGAAATTGAGATCTGGAATACACAGAGAAATGGATTATGAAGATAAACAAATGAGGGCAGCGGCAAAGAGACCATGGGATAGGAGATAAATGCAGAGGAAACATAGCTGTCTTGGTTCCTGACAACTTTCCAGGTCCTCAATCCAGCCTCCCCTGAGGGTCCACTAGACTTCTGGACCGCAGGGTCGAGGAATTACACTAGTACCATTCTACAAACATTGCACTTCTGATTCCCCCTAATTTGAAGGGAATACTATTATTTATACCTAAATGGTCCTTGACCAAATAAGGATTACAAAAATACTAAAAGGAAAACTAAACAAAATGCCAGTAGCAGTGCAGACGTATGTTTTGAGAATCAACTGGAAAACAGCATCCACTGCAACATTTCTTGATTTCCCACAAAAATACATATGAATTAAAGGATTTAGAAACAATTCACAATAACATTGAAAAATCAAGGCTGCTAGTCGACCTAATTCCAAAACCAAGAGGGTTGATTTTCAATGGCTTAACCTCTAACTGTCATTTTTCCCTGGGGGACCTACTTGAAGTATTTTTTTTTCTTTGCCTTCCACGATTATATCCTTCTCTACAGTTTTATCTATTTTCTTTGTTTATTCTTTACTTGACCCCTTTTAATGCTTTCTTTAACGTTCTATGTGGGCCTTGTTCTCTCTTACGCAGGCCACTCACTCCTTCCCTCCTTTTTATTCCATTCCATTCTATTCAGTAAATGTGTGTGTATACGTGTGTGTGTGTGTGTATGTGTGAGCGTGCACACGTGTGTGCACATGGGCACGCAAATACTGGGGCTTGGACTTGGGGCCTCACATTCTTGCTTAGCTTTTTCCCTCAAGACTGCACTCTACCAGTTGAGCCATACCTCCATTTCCATCTGGTTAACTGGAGATAAGAGTCTTCAAGAATTAATCTTTCTGGGCTATCTTTGAACCTTCATCCTTAGATCTTAGCTTCCTGAGTAGCTAGGATTACTGGTGTGAACTACCAGTGCCCAATGTCCAACTCCTTTCTTCTTCTTTTTATTTTTTTTGCCAGTCCTGGGGCTTGAACTCATGGCCTGGGCAATGTCTTTAAGCTTTCTCAAGACTGATGCTCTACCACTTGAGCCATAGCCCCACTTCTGGCTTTTTCTGTGTATGTGGTATTGAGGAATGGAACCCAGGGCTTCATGCATGCTAGGCAAGCACTCTACCACTAGGCCACATTCCCAGCTTTCAACACCCTTCTAGTCTTACTCACATACTGATATTTAAAAATCTAATCAGATGCCGGGTGGGGTGGCTCATTCCTGTAATCCTAGCTACACAGGAGGCTGAGATCTGAGGATCGAAGTTCAAAGCCAGCCTGGGCACTAACGTCTGAGATTTTTATCTCCCGTTAACCACCGGAAAACTGTAAGTGGTGCTGTGGTTCAAGGGGTAGGGTGGTAGCCTGAAGCGGAAGAGCTCAGGGACAATGCCCAGGCCCAGAGTTTAAGTCCCATGAAGGACAAAATATTACTACCCTCTTCATTCACCCAAGTTATTGAAAATAGAAATTTAGGAATTACCCTATAAACTTCCCTCTCACTTTTCTTGATTGTTCAATCAGTTCCCAAAAGCAATTGTAAAGACTGTATGAAGAAAGCCAAAACTCCACGGATGGTTTATTGCCAAGGACTCCTAATCTCCCTCTCATGTCTATTGCTTCCCTCTCGCAGTCTTTTTCTTTCTTTCTTTCTTTCTTTCTTTCTTTCTTTCTTTCTTTCTTTCTTTCTTTCCTTCTTTCTTTTTTCTTTCTTTCCATTTTCTTTCTTTCCTTTTTCTTTCTTCCTTCCTTCCTTCCTTCCTTCCTTCCTTCCTTCCTTCCTTCCTTCCTTCCTTCCTTCTTTCTTTCTTTTTTGTGGGTCATAGAGCTTGAACTAGGCCTGGGTGCTGTCCTTGTGCTATTCAGCTCAAGGCTACTGCCCTACCCTTGAACCAAGCCCCACTTCCCAATTTCTAGAGGTTAATTGGAGATGAGTCTCAGGTCCTTTTGTGCCCAGGCTGGCTTTGAACCTTGATCCTCAGATTTCAGCCTCCTCAGTAAGTAGCTAGGTAAGGTGAGAGCCACCTCACCCAGCTTCTCTCTTCAGTCTTTAAAGGTTCATATCCCTCTTCTACTCAACACCCACTTGGATCTTGCCAAAATATAAAGCTTTTCTGTGCATTATGTAGGATAGAAGAGAAGATAGGTGCTGAATAGTGGAGAGCAGGAATTGGTGTTTGTTAATTCTTGCAGTGCTGATATTTAAGCACTCTGTCAGTAAGCCTCACCTCCAGTCTGAAAACTGAGTTTGAAATAAATTAAGACAATAAAATGTACATTGAATCAAATGAGTGCATAATGAAATTTATTCTCAGCCCAAATCTGCAAAAAAAAAAGATAAAGGCTAAGTTTAATCTTGAAACAATAAAATATTTCAGTTAGAAAAGAAGAGTCTGGGGTATGCTTCAGTGATATAGCATGTATTTTTTCACATACAAAGTCCTCTAGCATTCTGGGTTCAATCCCAGCACCAAAAGTAAATAAATAAACAACCGGAAAGACAAGTTTTCTTGACTCAAAGCCCAAGCCATACAGGGAGAATGGAGGTACCAGAAATAAGTTAGAGTTGTTTTTATAGTGATCCACTTACTCCAACCATCCAACCTAGAAAGCCACAAGTCATGAGGAAGACAGGAGAATTTAGGACACAGCAATGGGAATTTGGTTATAAAAGATAAACTCATAACACAGCATCCCTTAACCCCTGAGAAATGGTTATATTCCACAAAGTTGTAGAGGAAGGAAATGACATTAATCAATCAAATAGAAAAGGACTTTTTAACAAAGAATGTTTTATTACTATATTTATTTGTTCAAAGTAATGGGTTTTACGATGACATTTTAGTGCATGCATGCAATGTACTTACTTCATATTTACCTTCTCTTACCCTGTCTTGATCCAATTCTAGTCCTCTTCCCTAATAATCCCTCTAGATTTCATATATGAGAGAAAACAAGTGATACTTTTCTAACTGATTTATTTAATATGGATCTCTCTAGTTTCATTTGTTTTATTGCAAATGAAATAATTTTGTTTTTTCTTTGTGGCTGAATAGTATTCATTCCATTGTACATGTATTCATATGTATACATACACGCACATACCATGCACATTCACATTTGTGGATCTGTGGCTGAATGGTATTCCATTGTGTATGTATGATACATACACACATATATATTCACATATATATATTTATACACATACAAATTTTCTTGAACTATTGGTCCATTGTTGGATTCCTAAGCTGATTCTATAGTTGGGCTAATGTAAATAATTGCACAATAAACACATTAGTTTTATATCATGCTACTTTGCTGAATTTGTTTATCAGGTCTAAAATCTTTTGGTGGAGTCTCCAGGGTTTTCTAATTATAGAGCCATATCATATGAAAATGACTGATTAGACTTCTTTTCCTTTTTATATTCTTTTAATTTTTTCTTGCCTTTTTGCTCTGGCTAAAACAAGTACGTGTGTGTGTACACGTGCTGTTCCTGGGCTTGAAATCAGAGCATGGGTATTGTTCCATTACCCATGAGCTTTGTTTGCACAGGCTACCCCTCTACCATTTTACCTGTAGCACTACTTCTGGGCTTTTTCTGAGTAATTGGTTAGAGAAAAGAGTTTCACAGACTTTCCTGCCCAGGCTGGCTTTGAATTATGTTTCTCACATTTTGGCTTCCAGAGTAGCTAGGATTACAACCATGAGCTACCAGTGCCTAGCTTTAAGTACTTTTTTGAAAAAGGAAGGATGAGAGTGTGGACATCCTGGTTGCATTCCTGATTTTAGAAGAAATGTTTTCAGTCATTATTTAGAGTGATGTTGGCACTGTGCTGGTCATGTATATTGCCTGGAGGAAATACATTATTGTGTTGAAGATCCTTCCATTCCTGGCTTCTTCGACACTCTTAACATGAAAGAATGTTGAATTTGGTCAAAGGCTTTTTCTGCACTTATTGAAATTATGAGTTCTATTTTTGCCATTCAGGTTTATTGATTATGTTTATTGATTTGTTAAGCAATCTTTGCATTCTAGGAAAACAAACTTGTTCTTCATATATGACCTTTTATTAAAAGATTTTATTAACACTGATATTTATATCATATTTCAAATGTCAAGTTTAACAGACAAGTATTCAAAATGGAATCTCTATATTCAATTACTGGAACATATAGTTAAGAAAAAGTTAAAATTCAGCTGAGAGTTTGTATGTCATAGATACATATCGATCTATATATTTACATATCTATCAAATATATATCCCATCTTAGTTTTATATGTCTATGTAGTTATATTTTTATCTCCAAGTTCATGTCAATGACCTCGAGTATCCAAGTATTGAGTCATTGCTCTTGTCCTGTTTGGATTTAATATCCACATGTCAAGGAGACCACATGCCTTTTGTTCCTTAGCTTACTTCTCTCAACATGATTTGCTCTAGTTTCATCCACTTCCCAGCAAATGCCATTATTTTCTCTTATCTGGTGGCTATGTAGAATTCCGTTGTATATATGTACCACATTTTTTGTATCCATTCAGCTGTAGTGGGGCATCTGAGTTGTTTCCTTTGCTTGGCTGTTGTGAATAGTGCAGCGATGAACATGTCAGTGAAGATTTCCTTATCATATCCTGGGTTAGGATGCTCAGGATAGATGCCCAGGAATGGTATGACAGGATCGTAGGGAATGTTTATTTTCAATTTTTAAGAAACTTCCAAACTTCCTTCCAGAGTGGCTGTACTAGTTGACATTCCCACCAGCAGTGCAGTAGGGTTCCTCTTTCTTCACCTTCCCACTTGAATTTGTTGTTGTCTGAGTTAAGAATATTGGCCATTCTGATTGAGATAAGGTGGTATCTTAGTGTTGTTTTTATTTGCATTTCCTTTATGACCATAGATGATGAGCATTTTCTCATATGTTTCTTTGCCATTTTTACGTCTTCCTTTGATAAGTCTCTCTTTAGTTCCCTTGCCCATTTAGTGATTGGTTTGCTGTGTTTGGCGGAGGTGGGGGGGGATTAGTTTCTTGAGTTCCCTGTAGATATTGGATATTAAGTATTTGTCTGATGTATTATTGGCAAATACCTTTTCCCAGTTGGTTGTCTGTCTTTCTGCTATAGTAGTTATGTCTTTGTCTATACAGAAACTTTTTATTTTTAGGTAGTCCTGTTTGTCCAGTCTCTCTCCAATCTATTGTTACCCTGAGACTCTGTTCAGGAAATTTTTGCCTGTGCCTATGAGTTCCAGTTTCTCTCCTACTCTGTCATATACCAGTTTCAGAGTTTGATACTGAGTTCAGGTGTGATATTGAGATATGATCCATTTTGAATTATGTGCATGGTGACAGGCTGGGATCAATTTTTAGTTTTTGCATGTGGCTGCCCAGTTTTCTCAGTAACAATAATAGAAGAGGCTGTTTATTCCACATTATATCTCCAGCTCCTTTGTCAAATATAAATTGACTATAGGTATGTGGTTTTATTACTGGATCTTCTATTCTGTTCCATTGAACTTCTGGTCTATTTTTGTGTCAATACCATGCTCTATAGTAAAGTTTGATGTCTGGTTTTCTCATACCACCTATAATTGTTTTGGCTATTCTAGATCTTTTGTTGTTCTATATGAATCTTTATTTCAGTTAAGAATGTCCTTGGGATTTTGATGGTGGTTGCATTGAAACTGTATATCAATTTGGGCAGTATGGCCATTTGCACAATGTTGATTCTCTCTATCCATGAGCATGGGATTTCTTTCCATTTCCTGGTATCCCTTTAGATCCTTGGTTAGGTTAATATTTTATTCTCTTTTTCTAAATATTTTATTATTTGGGGTTATTGCAAATGGGATGATTTTCTTGATTTCCCTTTGGCTACTGAATTTTGAAGGTTGATATTTTATCCTGCCACTTTACCAAAGTGACTTATTAGTTCTAAGAGTTTGGGAGTGGAATTTATTTGGTTGTTCAGGTATAAGATCATGTCATCTGCAAATAGGGATAGTTTAATTTCTTCTTTCCCTACGTGGATCCCTTTGATGTCCTTCTCTTGCCTTATTGCTCTGGCTAAGGGTTCCAGCAAAATATTGAAGAGAAGTGGAGAGAATGGGCATCACTCTCCAGTTCCTGATTTTAAGGTAAATGGTTCTGGTTTTTCTCCATGTGGTATGATGCTAGCTGTAGGCCTGTCATATATGGCTTTAATTATTTTAAGGAATGTACCTCCTATTCCTATTTTCTCTAGTGCTTTCCACATGAATGGATGCTGTATTTTGTCAAATGCCTTCTCAGTGTCCAGAGACCAATTTGCAAATTTGTGCATGTTAAATCAGCCTTACATCTGTGGGATGAAGCCTACTTGATCATAGTATATAATTTTAAAATTTGTCTCTGGGTTCTGTTGGCTAGTATTTTTATTGAGGAGCTTTGCGTCTGTTCATCAGAGAAATTGGTCTGTAGTTTTTTTTTGTTGGTTCTTCCCTGGTTTGGCTTCATAGAATGAGTTTGCGATGGCTCGCTCTGTTTCTATTTCTCAGAAGAAATTCAAGAATACAGATATTAACTCATCTTTAAAAGTTTTAGAGAATTCTGCAGTGAAACGATCTGGGCCTGGGCTCTTCTTAGTTGGCATGTATCTGATTGCTTCCGCCATCTCACTGTATGAAATTGATTTGTTCAGTTGACTTATCTCTTCTTGGTTCAATTTGGATAGCCTATGCTTATTTAAAAACTCATCCATTTCTACTAAATTTTCCTGTTTTATTGACTATAAGCCCTGGAAGCACTTATTCAGGATAGTCTGGATATTTTTTGTATATTGGTTATGATTGTTCTCATGGCACTTCCAATATTGTTTATCTGAGTCTTCCCTCTCCTTTTTTTGACTAATTTTGTTAGGAGTCTGTCCATTTTGTTGACTCTTTCAAAAAAAATGCTTTTTGAATATAATGAGTGATTGTTGTCCTTAATGTACTATATTATCTCTCATCTCTTTTGCTGTCCCTTGGTTATCACATATTGTTACAGTATTTCACCTGGTTATCTGATATATTTTATATATGCTTATTTGGTTATTTGAAGTTGGATAGGGAAGGGAGGAAAACAAGATGAGGGGTGGGGGTAAGGGATGGGAAATGGGGACCAAGACATGAGAAAAGGTATCAATGTATGTGAAGTAATGCACCCTCTATCTGGTGAATATAATGTAACTCTTCTATTAATTACAATAAAAAATATAAAAATCTACTTAAAGATCATAATAATTTTAAATATTAAATCAGCAAATAAAAAATAATTTCTATCTAAAATGCTTTTTGATTTATTAATTTTATATATAGTAGATCCTATTTCAATCTCAGTTATTTAAGATTTTATTTTTGCTATTTCTGTCATAGTTGTTTTAGAATTAACTTTTTGAACTTTTAATGTGCTGTTTAATTTAGTTTGCAAGAATTTTATTGAGGATTTTCATTTTCAAATTTCATCAAAGATTTTGGTCTGTATTTTTCTGTTTTGGATGTGTCCTTTTATGGGGTTGGTATCAATACAACATTAGCTTCATTGAGTTTGGAATCATTCTTTCCCTATTTTACAAAATAGTATGATCAGTATTGGTATTAAGGTCTTTAAGGGTCTGATAAAATTCAGACCTAATCTATCTAATGATAGACTTTGTTGGGAGACATTTTATTACTGCATTAATAGCATTTCTTGTTATTGATCTGGTAAGGCTTTTAATAATCTCTTGGTTCAATTCTGGCTGAGATAAAGATTTTAAATAAAAACTTTAATATCCTTGAACATATAAAAGATATTTTTGGAGACTATGAATTTATAATATACGCAGAGGTGGATGTAAACAAGTAACATCCTGTCAATGACTTGATGGGAAATAAATATTTTTGTTTATGTATATACATGTATGTGTACATGCATGTGCGTTTACATATAGAAATGCATTAGGCAAAGAAAATACCATCTTGGGTACAAACTAGTGAGCCAAAACATGCTATAGAAATTTCAAAGCAGGTATTTTCAAAGCATTAACTTTATTTTCTTAACATTGGTAAGAGAAAATATGAGAGACACAGAAATTGTATCCAAAAGTTCCAAGACTCATTTAACAAACAAATCTTACATTATAAAAACTTGGAAGATGAGAGAAAAATAATTACTAAAAGCAATGAGAAAGAATGGACAATTTATAAGGAAAGAAAGCTTATTTAAATATGTTCTTTCATGAAAAATACTGGAAATCAAATAGGCAATAAAAATATTTGTAAGGAGAACTGGAGGAAAAAAATCTCATTGATTCTGGAATTTTTTTTTTGCCAGTCCTGGACTTGGGCTCAGGGCCTGAGCACTGTCCCTGGATTTTCTCAAGGGTAGGGCTCTACCACTTGAGCCACAGCACCATTTCTGGCTTTTTGCTACATATGTGGTACTGAGGAATTGAACCCGGGTCTTCATGCATGCTAGGCAAGCACTCTACCACTAGGCCAAACTCCCAGCCCTGATTCTGGATTTTTATGTTTAAGAAAATACTTGTTGACAGAGATTGGTGGAAGATGGCAGCAGTTCAGTGTGAGTCTTTCTGAGCTCTTACCAAGATACCAGTTCTGGCATCGTAGGGGAAAGATCATACCCAAACATCGATGCTAAGTAAGCTTTAGCACCACAGAGATCTCAGTCAGAGAGGAAAATGGCAGAAAACGGTCCAAGAAGACAGTGTGGAGTTGCACCTGCTGTTCGGAGCTGCTGTGGAAACAAAGCCCACCTATAGCACCTGAATAGACAGCGCTTCTCATCAGTACAGATCCACTGTCTCCAGACAGAGGCAGATTGAACAACACATTGTTGAATCAAAAGTGGGTCATCGAGGAGATCAGAACAGAAATTCAACAGTTTATGAAATTTAACAAAAAGGAGCACACAAAATACCAGCTCCTTTGGGACACAGCAAAGGTAGTACTCAGAGGAAAACTTATAGCTCTGTATGTCTACAATAACAAATTGGAAAAATTGCCATCTAACAATTTAATGTGTCACCTGAAGCTCCTGGAAAAAGAGCAACAAACCAACCCTAATCCCAGAAGAAGGAATCAAATTATTAAAATCAAAGCAGAATTAAATGAATTGGAGTTAAAAAATGATAGAAAAAATAATACAAGGAGTTGATTCATTGAAAAAATTAACAAAATTGACAGATCCTTAGCAAATCTTACCAAAAAGAAGGAAGCACACTCAAATAAACAAAATCACAGACGAGAGTGGTAATATCACGACAGAAATTACAAGATCCAGAGAATCATGAGGGAATACTTTTCAAACCTTTATGCCAACAAATTTGAGAATCTAGAAGAAATGGATGAATTTCTAGCCAATATTAACATGCCTACACTGAACCAAGAAGACCTAATCCAACTAAACAGACCTATTTCAAGCACTGAAATAGAAATGCAATAAAAGAAGTTCCGTCCAAGAAAAGCCCATGGCCAGATGGATTCACAGCTGAATTCTATAAGGTCTTCAAAGCAAAGCTCATACCAATACTCCTCAAGGTCTTCAACGAAATTGAAAACAAAAGTTCTTTGCCAAACTCATTCTACGAAGCCAGGATAACCCTCATCCCCAAATCAGATAGAGATCCATCAAAGAAAGAGAACTATAGACCCATTTATTGAGGAATATTGATGCAAAACCTCTCAACAAAATACTGGCCAACCGTCTTCAACAACTCATCAAAAAAATTATACACTATGCTCAAACAGGATTCATCACAGGGAGGCAAAGCTGGTTCAACATACACAAATCAATGAATATAATTCAACACATCAACAGGAGCAAGACAAAAATCACATGATTGTCTCAATAGATTCAGAAAAGGCATTTGACAAGATCCAACACCCCTATATGCAAAAAGCTCTGGAGAAACTAGGAATCCATGGAACATTCCTCAGTATAATAAAGGCTGTGTATCACAAACCCACATCTAGCATTATACTTAATGGCAAAAAGCTAAAGCCATTCCCTCTAAAATCAGGAACGAGACAAGGATGCCCACTCTCTCCACTCCTCCTTAGCATAGTATTAGAATTCCTAGCCAGTGCAATAAGGCAAGAAGCAAGCATAAAGGGGATCCAAATAGGGAAAGAGGAAGTGAAACTTTCCCTCTTTGCAGATGACATGATTCTGTATTTAAAGAACCCTATAAACTCCACTCCCAAGGTTCTTGAGCTTATTGAAAGCTTTGGGACGGTAGCAGGGCATAAAATTAACCCTCAAAAATCAACTGCCTTCCTCTATGCCAACAATGAGAGGAACGAGGCAACAATCAGGAAAGCAACTCCTTTTGCAATAGCCTCAAAGAAAATAAAGTACCTAGGAATTAGCTTAACTAAGAATGTAAAGGACCTTTTTGATGAAAACTTTAAAACCTTGAAAAAGTAAATTAAAGCATAACTGAGGAAATGGAAAAACCTCCCATGCTCCTGGATTGGAAGAATCAACATCATGAAAATGGCAAACTTGCCAAGAGCTATCTACAAATTCAACGCAATACCCATCAATATCCCAATGTCATTCTTTAAAGAAATAGAAGAGGAATCCAAAATTTCATATGGAATAATAAAAGAAACCATATAGCAAAAGCACTTCTTAGCAGAAAGAACAGCCCAGGAGGAATTTCAATACCAAAATTTAGAATCTATCACAGAGCTATAATTACCAAAACAGCTTGATACTGGCACAAGAACAGGCCTGAACACCAGTGGAATAGAACTGAGGACCCAGATATTAAACCACAGACCTATTGCCACTTAATCTTTGTTAAGGGAGCAAAAAAAATAGAATGGAAGAAAGACAGTCTCTTCAACAAAGTGCTAGCAGATCTGGTTAAGCACCTACAGAAAACTAAAGTTGGATCCTTCTTTGTCACCCTGCACTAGGATTAACTCCAAATGGATCAAAGACCTCGAGGTAAAAGCTGATGCACTGAAAACTTTACAAGAAAGAATAGGAGATACACTAGTTCTCCTTGGCACAGGTCGATACTTTCTTAATAAGGACCAAGAAACACAACAAATCAGAGAAAGGCTGGATAAGTGGGACTGCATTAAACTGCAGAGCTTTTGTATGGCAAAGGACATAGCTAGCAAATTAACTAGAAAGCCTACAGAGTGGGAGAAGATTTTCACACAATGGACAAAGGACTCATACCTAACATATGTCAACAGCTCAAAAAACTGAATCACTCCAAAATTAATCTCCAAAGAAACAACCATCCCATTAAAAGATGGGCCAAAGACTTAGAGTCTTCTCTGAAGAAGAAATAAAAAAGGCCTATAGACATATGAAGAAATGCTCAACATCTCTGCAAATCAAAACAACTTTAAGATTCTACCTCACTCCAGTTAGTATGTCCAGGGTCAAGAAATCTAGTAACAACAGATGCTGGAGGGGATGTGGCCAGGCGGGATCACTACTACACTGTTAATGTGAGTGCAAACTCATTCAACGACTGTGGAAAGCAGTATGGCAGTTCCTCAAAAGACTAAACATAGAACTCCCCTATGACCCAGCAATTCCACTACTTGACATCTACCCAATCGTCCAGAAACAAGGACATATTAAATCCACTTAGCACAATGATGTTCATTGCAGCATTGTTTACCATAGCAAAGATATGGAACCAACCCAAATGCCCCTCAGTTGATGAGTGGATCAACAAGATGTGGTATTTATACACAATGGAATTCCATGCTGCTGTCAGGAAGAATGACATTGCCCCATTTGTAAGGAAATGGAAAGACTTAGAAAAAATCATATTAAGTGAAGTAAGCCAGACTCAAAGGAACATAGGCTCAGTGGTTTCCCTCATTTGTCATAATCAGTAGAAACCTTGGGCTCTCCTAGCAGAGATTTGCAATAGGGCAAAACCTAGATACATAAGGCCACATAGTATGACACTAAATGAAAGGACCTCCAGGATATAGAAACAAAAGCCATATAATAAGTGATTGTTTTCCTTAATATACTATGTTATCTCTCATCTCTTTTGCTGTCCCTTGGTTATCTCATATTGTTACAATATTTAACTTGTTATCTGTTATATTTTATATATGCTTAATTGGTTATTTGAAATTGTAGGGGGGAAATCAAGATGAGTGGAAGGAGGGGGGAAAGGAAATGGGGACCATCACATGAGAAAGGTTATCAATGTTTGTGAAGTAATGCACCTCGTATCTGGTTAATATAATGTAACCCTTCTATTAATTACAATAAAAATATATGGAAAAAAGGAAAATATTTGTTGAACTGTAAAGCCAAATCAAAACACCCCCTTAACCATGGTATATTAAGTTTACAAACCAAGAATACTCTCCAGGAAACAGGGAAGAACTACTAGATTGTTAACGAGAGAAAAACATCAATTAGCTAATAATCAATTATGAAAATATATGACAATATTGTACAATATTTGTGGTATAGATATTTATTATACAACAGAGTTTTAATGAAATTGTGACTAAACTTCCATTTAAAGTTTTTAAGTATGTGAGATAGCAAAGAGAAATAATTTCATGCTATGGTTCTGGTCTTTTGTTGGACAGGGAAAATAAATACTGATTTTATACTTTTTTTTGGGGGGGGTGGTTGTGGGCCTTGAACTCTGGGTCTGTGTGTTGTCCCTGAGCTCTTCAGCTCAAGGCTACTGCCCTATCCCTTGAGCCACAGGGCCACTTTTGCTTTTCTAGTGGTTAATTGGAGGTAAGAGTCTCATGGTCTTTTGTGTTGGTGTTTTGAACCCTGATCCTCATATCTCTGCTTCCTCAGTAGCTAAGATTACAGGTGTGAGGCACCAAGGCTGGATGATTTTACATTATTTTGTAAACATAAATTTGGAAGCTAATAAACATACTTGTTGAAGAGAAATAGAATGTAGTGAATTTAAAGTGGTAATGGAAAATCAGACAAAATACACAATTTTCACAACATGTGAATCAGTGACATGGCAAGCAGGAAGCATTAACAATTATAATGATAAGCGTAAATAACTCAACATGGTGGCTCATGCCTATATCTCTAGTGATGGAAAGATTGTGGTTCTTCCCTTTAGCCAGGGAGTAAAGACTGAAGTCAATGGGAGGGAGTCAGGCAAATGGAGAGAGAGGGCATGCAATTGAAGTCATGTTCAGTGCACATATGTGAAAATGGGAAAAGATAAATTTAGGGGAGGGGTGCCATTTGGAGAAATAAGGAGAATGATGAAAGGGATGACATGGTACTCGCAAATGTACATTCTGACTTGAAAGCTCTTTGAACAACCTCTTATGGAAAATAGGTAAATAAATAAGAGAAATAATAGCCTCAGTTATTATTTGAGTGGTAGAGTAGATGCTTACAAGGTCAAGAGTTCAGACCCGAATACCAAAGAAAGAAAGGCAGAAAGAAAGTAAGAAAGAAAGAAGGAAAGAAAGAAAGAAAGAAAGAAAGAAAGAAAGAAAGAAAGAAAGAAAGAAAGAAGTTAGGAAGGAAGTTAGGAGGAAGGAAGGAAGGAAGGAAGGAAGGAAGGAAGGAAGGAAGGAAGGAAGGAAGGAAGGAAGGAAAGGATGCAAGGAAGGAAGGAAGGCAGAAAGAAAGGAAGGCAGAAAGAAAGAAAAGAAAAAGAGAAAGAAAGAAAGGCAGGCAGGCAGAGAGAGAGAGAGAGAGAGAGAGAGAGAGAGAGAGAGAGAGAGAGAGAGAGAGAGAGAGAGAGAGAGAGAGAGAGAGAGAGAGAGAGAGAGAGGGAGCGAGGGAAGGAAGGGGAAGAAGACAGGGAAGAGGCCAGGGAAGGGGAAAGGGGAAAAGGAAGGGGAAGGGGAACAGAAGGGAAAATAAAGGAGAGAAATTGGAAGGAAGGAAGGAAGGACGGAAGGAAGGAAGGAAGGAAGGAAGGAAGGAAGGAAGGAAGGAAGGAAGGAAGGAAAGGAAAAAGGAAGGAAGGAAGGTTGAGAGGGAGGGAAAGGAGGAAAACCTGAGAACCTAACAATAAGCAACAACAACCAAACTGTATCAATATTAAAGTATACACTAGCTGGAATCATACATTTAGCAGGAATGGTCAAACATCATGTAGAGGACTCAGAGTAGGAAGAATAGTTGTAAATCTAGTACACATGAACTAGTACACAAAATTATTATACTCTATAACACAAAGAAAAACCTCAAGACTGATACTATAAATCACATTCATGAAGTGCAGTAATATAAACCTAAAAATGAACAACAAAAATACAATCTTCCAACCAGTTATTAAAACACAACTACTGAAAAAGGTCCTATCAATGTTATATGAAATTAACAAACATTTAGACTTGAACTACAATAAAAATTGTAGGATAGTAACTAAACTGGTTTGAGGGACATTTATGTCCTTATATGGATCTATTAGAAAGTTTAAAGATCATCTTTTCATTCAGAAATCTGAGGAGGGCCAGAAAAGTAGTGTTGTAGAAATAATCAAGAGAAGTCTGGCATTGGTGGCACATACCTGTAATCCTACCTACTCAGATCTGAGAGCTGTAGTTCAAAGCCAGCCCAGGAAGGACAATCCATGAGACTCTCATCTTCATTTTATCACAGAAGCCAGCACTGGAGCTGTGGCTCAACTGGTAGAATGCAAAAAGAGCTCAAGGACAGCACCAGGCCCAGAATTTAAGCCTTAGGACTGCCTAAAAAATGTGTGTGAGAGACAAAGAGGCAGATACAGGGAGAGAGACAGAGAGAAAGGCAGAGAATCAGTAGAATAGCAAACTTAAAATTAGAAAATGTGTACAAATACCAAACAGTAGAGTTGATTAGCAAAACCCCAAACTGGTCCTTTGAAAAGTCCTATAGTTAACACCGTGGGCATGGAGGTGAGGTGGAGAAGAAATAAAGCACAAAGTAAACATGAAGTGAGAATAGAATCATGAGCAAAAGTGCTTAGAAAGCAAACCAATTAGGAAAAACTCTACCAACAACTTTATACCAAGGCATTCAGAATTTAAATACATGGTATATTTCAAAGAAAATATAAATTGTGAAAACAAGTTCACCACTACAGGCCAATAATCATAAAAGACAGAGAAGCAGAAGCCAGAAATTTCCCTAAGAAAAGGCACTAGGCCCAATTGTATTTATTAGCCAGTTCCAGCAAACCTTCAAGGAATAGATAATTCCCATCTTAAGTAAACTGTTCCAAACCATATAAATGGTGGGAAGCCAGCCAACATACTTTGTAAAGTATTAAAATCAGACTATATTCATAAATGAGATGTGCATCTCCACTCTTTTTTCCTTAGCATTGTTCCAGGTAAATGTAGTTTTTGTTGTTGAAGTAAATGAGGTTTACCCCTTTGACTTGTTCTAATTGATAATTGCTATTTCTAATAAAATCCTGTTTGAAATTGCTCTGAACATATTTGATAGAAAGGGACTTTGTTCTGAAAGAAATTTATTTATACTTGATTTCAAGAGTAGTCTCATACCTTGTGTTTATAGTAATTTATATAGTGCAGACAACTACTCTGAATGATGACCATTTATTTTGGGGGGGAGGACATAAGGGAAAACAGTCCCAAAGGTCCCTTCCATCATGTACTACAATTCCTTTTCATCTTTTGACATGTTGCAGATACCTTCTGAGTGTAAGCTACAGAGTACTGAGCAGATGGTAGACATTAGAGCAACAACCATTCTGCTGTGACAGGCTTGAGAAACAGTTCTGCGTCGAATCCCAGGGAAACATGATTTTTCCCTTTGTAGTTCTTTCTTGCTGTGAAGACTTTCTGAGATCATTGCTGGAAAGGGAACTAGTACTGGAACTGCACCATTTACTGGTTATGAGTTAGTGGGAAATGGAGGTGGCTCGGCCCTGTAACATGTACATTCTCAGAGCTTTTACTACTGTCATTGCCACTGAGTGCCATTTTCTTTTCAGTGTTACATTTACTTGGCCTTGAGTAGCAAAATGGCATTGTACTAGGTGTAGATGTAAGATGAAAAGAACGTGGGGCTCAGGTCCTGGGTTCCAATTCTAACTCTATTTCTAAATTTACATCCTCAGGCAGGTTGACTAGCCACTTTGTACCTCTGGCTCCCTACACATGAGGTGGGGCTATTAACACTTTATAGCACAGTGTTATTAAGAAGTTAAGAAGAATAGATCATATATTATGTATATTACCCCTTCATACAAAGTGGTTCCCTTCCCTTTGAACAATTGACAGGTAAGCTTCAAACATTACTGGATCATAGTGTCCTTGATGAGAAATCTGTTTTAGATTTCTACCGATCCAATGAAAAAATAAAATTTAGAATCATACCTGTCTAGGAGCCATAAAGTACACAGCCTCATAGCACATAAGAAACTAAAAACATTAGCCAGGAGGGGGTGAGGAGAGGGAAATGAGGACCAAGACATGAGAAAGGGTATCAATATTTGTGAAGTAATATACCTTTTATCTGGTGAATATAATGTAACCCTTCTATTAATTACAATAAAAATATATGATAAATAAATAAATAAAAACATTAGCCAGGTACCAGTGGATAAATTTTAGGGTGGAAGATGGCGGCGGTTCAGTGTGAGTCGTTCTGAGCTCCCACCAAGATACAAGTTCTGGCAGCGTAGGGGACAGTTCTTTACCAAAAATTGATCCTAAGTAAGCTTTAGAGCCACAGAGATCTCAGTCAGAGAGGAAAAAGGCAGAATACTGGCGTGAGAAGACAACGTGGAGCCCCGCCAGCCCCAGAGCAGACAGCGCTTCACGGCGGCGCAGACCCACCGGCTGCAGACAGAGCCACACAGAGCCTGCGCGAGCCCAGAGCCCACACCCAGCCTTGCGCGGACCTGCCAGCTTCACAGAACCGGAGAATCCAGCAATTTGTGAGTATCTCCAAGGAGAAGTTTCCACTTCTGCTCGGAGGGGGCCCCCTCCCCCACCAGCTGAGAGCAATGCCATCTTGATTTCTGGCAAAGACCCGGCCAAAGCAATTGGAACTTGAGAGGTGGTGCTGGCAGCGCCATCATTCTAACTGGCAAAGGATTTCCCAGAGATCCCTTAGCCAGAAATCCAGCCCCAGCACTGCTGAAGTCCAGACCCTGCGCCTGCCACAGACCTGGTAAACAAAGCTGCCCACGAATCTTTCAGCTTTGTTTACCAACCAAGCAATCTGATCCGAAAAACTGCAAAGCCAAATCACAAGAGAAAAAGACTTTGTGAAGTGTTTGGATCCCGAATTCAGTGGAGACACAAGTTTCCTATCCTGCCCTCCCCCCGCCAAAAAAACCCCTGAAGAATACCCTTTTTTTTTGTTCTTCTACCCGTTTTCATCTGCATATTTAGGTGTTCTTATTTTCTCTTTGCCATTTTACCTACACCTTTTTTCTAATGTTATGATTCATTCCATTTTTTTCTTTTTCTTTTTCTTTTTTTTTCTCTTTTTATTTTCTCCTTTCTTTTCTCGCATTCCTTCTGTCACTGTGGTCATTCCTAGAAACACAGTGACAGCTCTGGATACAGTCTGAATAAAAATGATATCTATATTGATACAGTCACCTGCTTTTTAATCTCCTGGTTCTCAACCCTGGTATCTCTTGGGTAAGAACTCATAATAGTGAGGAATCTCCCCCTGCCTGGTTTGTTTTTTTTTTTGGTGTGTTTTGTTTTGTAGTTGTTTTGTTTCTTTTTTCTTTTTAAAATTTTTATCATTGAAATCTCCTATATCTACCTCCCCCTTTTCTCTATATGTTCTTCTTATTTTAATAAGTTTAATCTAAGTACTTCTAAATTTTGAACTCAAATATTCTACCTGTCTATCACCTTAGATCAGTTATCCTTACACTATACCTTTTCTTCATTACTATAATAATCTTACAGTCCTGCATTATTCTTTTCCTACCTCCCCTGTTGTCTTTCTCTGGTCCTCTGTTCCTCGTTCATCCTTCAACTTTTACAATGCATGGATCTACATTTGATGGTTGTTGAGCAATGCTGTGTATCTAGCTGTTCAATTGTACTCTAGGTCCAGAGGGACTTAAATACAATAGAGATTGGATTGAGGGGCTTATTGTTTTGGTCATAAATTGGTAATCTGTGGTTGTATTCGATTTGTATGTAACTGCACAAAAAGAAACAAAGAGTGATATTACCAATCTAAAAGTGTGAACATCTATTGTCAGCCAACTAAAAAGGTCTAGGTTGGTTATATCTGAAAAATTATAATCTTGTTTAGTATTAATCTTGCTCCCATTTTCAAATGGGCAGAATAAGAAACTCAAGAAAAATGTCAAATCAAGGAATAGCATCTCCCACCCAATATGAACAGGCAATGGAGCAGTCAGTGGCAAATCTAGAGGAGAATCTTCCAAGTGCTATACAAATGAAATTGATAAACATCATTAATGAAAAGTGTGAAAACATAAAGAAAGAGATAAGGGAGGAAGCCACAGCTAAACAAGAGGAAACCATAAGCAAGGTGATATGTGAAAAAGAGGAAGCCATAAAGGAGGCCATAATAGAGGTTTTTCAAAGAAAAAATGGATGGATTCATAGAATCCACAAACAAAAAGGTGACCGAACTCCGACAAATGTCCAAAAAGAATAAAGCTGCTGAGCTATCCACTCAAATGGAAATCAAGGAGCTAAAGAAATCCATACATGATCTAAAACAAGAGATGCAAGGTATCAAAAATGAGCAATTAGAAGCAAGGGAGATGAAGGAAAGCTTTGATAACCGGTTAGACAATGCAGAAGAGAGAATTTCTGGGGTTGAAGATAATTTAGTTGTTATAGAGAAAAAACAGAAAATGAGTCAATTCAAATCTAGAAAATATGAGAAAATGCTTCAGGAGGTCCAAGACACAATTAGGAAACCTAATTTAAGGCTAATTGGTATTGAGGAGGGTCTGGAGAAAGAGGTCAATGGTATTGGAAATATACTTCAGGGAATCATCTCAGAGAACTTCCCAAATATCCAGAAAGGCAGGCCTGTCCAGATACAAGAAGCTTTTAGAACCCCAAACAGACCTGACCAGAAAAGGACATCCCACCATCACATTATAATCTGAACAGGTTTACTGATTCTTCTTACAAAGTCTTTTTACTTAGTTCAAGAGTCTTGTGCCTTGGGGATGTGTAAGAAGTGATTAAAGTAAGGACAAGAAGGTTATTTGAAGGTAATTTGGCAATCTCTTGCAAGATAAGAAATATATAAAGCCTGTGACCTAGAAATTCTCTCTGAAGCTATACACACTAGGAAATCTCTCTACAAGTGTGCAGGACTCGAGATGGGTACTACTGATTTCAGCAACTTTGGTAATAGCAACCTAACATCCATCTGTAGGAGAATAAATGAATAACACTGTGCTCTTTGTAGGATAACATGTTACAAAACAATTAAAACAATGGGCTAGCTCTCAGAAATATGATACTGAATGAAAGCTGAAATTTAGAATGATACATAAGGGATGATAGCTCTTCTAGAACATTGTTCAAAAATAAGATCCTAGGGACAGGAGTTTGGCTTAGTGGTAGAGTGCTTGCCTAGCATGCACGAAGATCCAGATTCGATTCCTTAGTGCTACATACATAGAAGAGCCAAAAGTGGTGCTTTGGTTCAAGTGGTAGAGCGCTAGCCTACCATTTTAAGTTAGCTTAAGTTAAAGCTAAGTTACCTTAGCTTTAAGTTAAAGACCAAGGACTGGCAAAAAAATGGAATCCTAGACACTGTTTATGATGTGTATCTGTTATAACAGAAACATCACATAAGAGTGCATAGAACCTGGGCTCTGGTGTCTCATGCCTGTAATTCTAGCTATTTAGGAGGCTGAAATCTGAAAACTGAGGTTAGAAATCAGCCTGGGCAGACAAATCCTGAGAGACTTGATCTTAACCAGAAAAAAGCCAGGAGTGATGGGTCTTAAATGGTAGAACATCCATTGATACAAAAGAGCCAAGCAAAAATGTTAGTCCCTTAGTTCAAGCCTCTGTCTGGGTGTGCCCGCACGCGTGACACACAGACACAGAAAAAGTGCGTTCAAATTTCAGTGTTAGGTTTGCTTCTAAATAGAAAACAGAGAAACTAACCAGGAGAACAAAGGAAAATCATCATTATTACCATGTTCTCATTTTCTTTATATGTAGAAAAATAGGACATAAACACAATGCATGTATACACTTGCTTCTTTCTGCTGTTGAGCCCATGGTTTCGTCTTTTTCATGACATTTTTATTTTTATGTAAAAAATGTTTCAAAAGAAAGAAACAGTATGTATTCAGGACAGAGTACAGTCGGGTGGCCAAGAACGTGCTTCAAAGCTAGACTGAACTTGAATCCTGGCTCTGCTCATTCAATGCTATTAAAATGAGATCAGTACAATGCCATACTTACACGACTGCCCAGTGCCTTGAGTATGCTGATAGATATACTAAGCTTTTGTGAGGAATATTTACTGTAAAAAAACCTTCCAATTTTATTTGACAATAAAATGAAAGTTGTAGCAGGACATACTTGGATTTGCAGCAAATTGGGAATGAAGGATTTTATTCCAGCTCCTGCTTCTGACCTTGGTTTCTGCTTGACCTCGGGTGAATTCACATCTCCTGGAGGGCAAGCAGTCCAGACAGAGAACATTTAGCTATGGTTTACCTTGGATTTGAAACATTTCTCCCAGTGATTTATGTCTTTGACATGGTCTCATTTTATATAACCCCAAATAAAGCTTCATTTGTTTTCCTTGGCCTCTTTGAAATCACCAGAGCTGCTTACTCCATATATTAAAGTTTTGTAAAATTCCCTGGGATGTATCCCTTTATATGTACTATGCCAGTTCTGCTTTGTTGATTAGCTCGGTGGTCTTCTAAGCTTCTTTGGGGACTTCGGAGCTTGTGTTCTCATGGAGAAATGGGCCAAAACTGACAGTAAGAAATATAAACCAGTCTTTATACCTGAGGCCCTTGTACTCAATTCCTAACATTTTGTTCTGACTTAGTCTTAGATCTCTCTATAGTGATCTGGAAATGTACCCTGTGAACATCTCAGGGGCTCAGAGCTACAATCATGTCCTAGACAGTACCTCTTTCTCCTTAGGATTGAGCTATTAACTCCCAAGTCATTTTTAAGTCTTTCTTCTGTTCAGACTAACCTGTCTGGTTAACTCAGTCATAAACCAATAACAATATTTCTCAACGCACCGATATACCCACATAACTATTTTCATTGATCTTATTTCTCATGAAGGAGAAAACCAAAGAAATAATCCCAGTATTAGCCTTCCAGAAAATTGAAATTTCCTTGGAGAAACCTAACCTCAGGAGACAAATGAATTATCAACTAACAATACTGAGATGTAGTATAAGAAAGCGGTGGAACTTTACACATCTACAGGACCAATTTGATATTCTATAAGACTCCAAAGGAAAAAAAATATATGTATGTATCATTTGGTGTAATGAATAAACAATTTTTAGTTAGTATTCTCTGGCGCAGATGTCTGCATATGAACCAGTGAGTCTATTAATAGAGCAGTTTGAGTCTGGTAAAGACAGAAGGGAATCAAGTTATTTCAATCATTATGGTATCTCCTATTTTGCTTTGGAATTTTACTGAAATGTTCAGATAAATAAATGACCCAGTGCACTGATAGGGGAGAAGAATTCACATCCTGGCTTTCATCAGGACAATCTTCAAGCTGATGTCACTCAGTTGGTGGATTATCTGTTCTCTGAAAATTCCAATCCATCCATGCCCTGGCTTCTTCTAAGAGAAATGTATCTGAGATCCTTAACACAGTGTGATGCACTCCAACACAGGCACCTTCAAAGTCTACATCCTTGTTTGACATTGGATGACTCTCTTACTCTAAGCCAAAATGACTGAATTTATTATTAATGTGTTGGCAGGTGAAACACTCACATTCTTGTGGATTAAATGGGATTTAAGTCTGATTGTTCAGGTAGTCTGCTTTAAATCTGAAAGCACATATTTCAACTCCATGGAGATGAGGGCAGGGACCTGTATATACTCAAGAATGACAGTGAAGTTAAAATATTTCCTTTCAGCCTTTTCTTTCTTGTTCATTTCTCTGAAGCTGTTTTCTTCTTCTTTTTAAAATCTTGGAATGCTTTGAGGAAGCTCATTCTTTTCCTTGAGTGCCAAGCTTTTCCTCAAATCAGCATTTCTTGTATTTTCTCTGTGGATGACTTAATTCAGAACTGTGTCTATACAATTCTGTGAGGTGGAGAATTTCCACTAATTCAAATAGCAAAGTGGTGTTTCCCCTCAATAATTTAAATATTTTAGGAAAATTCACTGGAAAAAATCTTTTGTCCGAACTCATTTAGATTGAGAACTTAGTTCTCCACATTACTTCAAATAAAAAAATGAGGTGTATCATGAAGAAATGTTCAACATCTCTGGCCATAAAAGAAATGTGAATGAAAACAACATTGAGATTCCACCTCACCCCAGTTAGAATGGCTATTATCAAGAATGGCAGGGATGTGGCCAAAAGGAATGCTACTACACTATTGGTGGGAATGTAAGCTTGTTCATCCACTCTGGAAAGCAGTGTGGAGGTTCCTAAAAAGACTAACCCAGCAATCTCACTTCTGGGCATCTACCCAAATGACTACAAACAAGGCCATACTAAAGCTACCAGGACAGCCATGTTCATTGCAACATTATTTACCAGACCTAAGATGTGAAACCAATCCCAGAGACCCCTCAGTACATGGAAGGATCAAAAAATGTTGTATATACACACAATGGAATTCTATGCTTCAGTCAGAAAGAATGAAGTCATCTCTTATTTGTAAGGAAATGGAAAGACTTGGAAAGATTGTGTTAAGTGAAGTAAGCTAGACCCAAAGAAACATAGACTCCATGGTTTCCCTCATTTGTAATAATTAGTGTAAGTCTAAGATAATCCTAGAAAAGGATCATAATAGTTCAATAGCTATGCTAAGTGAAATGAACTCCAAAATATGGAGACGAGAGTTTTTTCTTTGCTGTTGTTGTTTTTAATGTACTGTGTGAAGTTATTTTTTTCTTCCATTGTTTTCCTTTTCATTGTTTTTCTGTTGTCACTATATTTGATTTTGGCACCCTGTTTCTGAATTGGGGAAGAGAAGGGGAACAACAAAATGCTGAGACAAAGGTCAAAGGGTGAATCAATGCAACAGTGATACTCACAAAACAGTATGTTGGAAATGGACTTTACAACTTGTGGGAAGTTGGAGGGGAGGTTAAGTGGGAAAAAATAAGAGAAGGGATAATAATGTTCGACAAGAAATGTACTTGTTGGGCTAGGAGTTTAGTCTAGTGGTAGAGTGCTTGCCTAGAATGCACAAAGACCTGGGTTTGATTCCTCAGTACCACATACATAGAAAAAAGCCAGAAGCAGTGCTGTGGCTCAAGTGGTAGAGCTCTGGCCTTGAGAAAGCCCAAGGACAGTGTCCAAGCCCTGAGTTCAAGGCCCGAGACTGGCCAAAAAAAGAGAAGAAAATATACTTGTTACTGTGCATAGGTAACTCTAACCCCTCTGTATATCACCTTGACAATAAAATTAAATTGTAAATAATGGAGAGCATATATATATACATATATATATATATCTTTAAAGAGACTATTAACTATTACAAAATTACCAGCATTGGAGGCTTAATTCATTCTGATTTGTTTGTTCTCTGTAGCAAGCTAATTTAGTAAAGCATTCTGTGTCCCTTCTTTACTCCATTCTATTGTCAGACGCAGCTGCTGTTGCCTTGGCTACAATGCAGCATTTATTTGCTGATTTGGGGACATTAATGTCCCAACTTGGCTGAGATGGAGAGATCTTGAACTTGGAAAACAAGGCTCCAAGTTATGGGTCATGAGCCTGGGAAGCATCTGTGAATGTTACACCCTAGCATGATCTAAGGACCATGTCCTAAACCCAGGGAGTCTCTGCTGGCCTTAAATACAACAGAGATGCAAACACTAAGGTTAGGGCACGTAGCTTCCTTGAGGAAAGGGATCACATTTGGACTTTTTCAAGCATCTGCACACTCATTTGCCTGACCAGTGTGGGAACTTAACTTGATAAAGAGAGAAGCAATTGAGACCAAAGAGGCATTTCTAGAATCTTCCCTGAGAGTCTTACCCAAATTTAATTCATTCTCAAAAACTTTATCTTGGATATTCTTTATTTTCAGAGAGAACTGTTTTTTCCTGTCATATTTTAACTTTTCAGTGTTCTAAGATCTTTGCTGAAGGGCAGACTCTGATATTGATGTAACTGAAGAGGCTGTATTATGACTTTAGTTTCTGCTTAAAGCTTTCTGAGCCTCAGGATCAAAGAGGTTCCGTGTTCTAGGAGTTTCCAAGCATTCATTTCCTATCAGTTGTGACTCCTTGCTTTGCATTTTGCACTTCAGCAATTGTAGCTCCTTTGAGTTTTCCGTGCTCCCCACACAAGCTTATGCTCTTTCTGGCTTCTCAGTTTTTAAGTGTCCCTCCTACAGGAAATGGCCTCTTCCCATAAGCTGCACATCTTGTCTCATCATTATCCTTTTTGCTCCCTTCCTCTGTGTCTTATTGTTGAGAGTATCATTTCTTCTAGGATGTCCTCCTGAACTCTAGTCAGTCTGGTCTTGAGACTGCTGGTGGATACTTACGTAGTGTATTGCTCTGTAGTCATCTGGTTGTGTGTCTATCTTTCTCATTAGACCGCAAACTCCTGCTCCACAGAGATGGGAGGATGCTAAGGCTTCTCTAATCTTATATTTTTCGCATGCTTGACGCAGACTGAAACATATGAGCTGCTCAAAAGAAATGCTGAGTAAATTGAATGAAGTAGGATTACTAAGATTTGATGCTTTTTGGGGGGGAACAAACCATGGTAAGCCTGTAAGGGAGCATGTGATAGCATGTGACTTAGTGTTTGAAAGCAGGGATAGAAGTTGGCCATGCTCTGGGTGCATGTTGAAATTTCCCTCAAATGGAATTACATTTTGAATTACTGTACTGGGAAAACTCTAAAAGCAGCAGAATAATAAAAAAAAATTCATTCAGTACAGGTCTGGCGGAGCTTTTGTGCACATGGACTCCAAAATCAGGAACAGCTTGTTAGTTTGGCATTCAACTATCAGAAAACTTCTATTATTAATTATTGTCAGAAAGGGTAATTGGTGCATATTGATAGCCCTAGGGTATTATATGATCATGAATAACCTTGTGAATCATCAAAGAAAATTGCAATCATGTTAGACTTAAATCTAATTTGTATTTTATTAACTACAAAGACTTGGGAAGTTAAGTGATCTCTAAATAACATATATACTTAGCTATCGTAAACGTTTTGATGAACAGAAATCCCCTTTGAGTAGGTAGTTTACTATAATTTTAACTTAGTTACTTTTTTCTTAAAAAGAGATGTCAGTGTTGATGCAGTTTCTGAAGTGCAAACTTATGAGACAGTATTCATTCATAGTACTTTTTGGTTATTAATTACTTTTCAATTAAGGGATGTCTTTAGCTTATTTAATGAATATTTCCCAATCACCTACTTTGTGGGCCAGTACTGTATTAAGTACTAGACTTACAAATATGTTAAAACAAGTCATAGCCAGTCACTGTCTTTGTATAATAACAAAATCCATAATAGTATTTTGAAGGAAAGAATGGTGACACTTCAGGATGAATGCTCTTAGGGATAATACTTGGAACCCAAGGTTGACAGAAGTAAATGTTACAGTTGAACCAAGAGTCAAATGTATGTAGAAAAAGATGAAAGAGTGACTAGACTGTAGAGCATTAATTTTGTGAAGACATACACGCAGTCAGGAGGACTGCCATCCTGTAATGGAAGAGACACTTCTATCAAAATGGTGGGATCCAAAAGGCCAGACATTATGGCAAATACACATATACATTGTCCCTTATACATTGGTAGTATCTGTACTATTACAGAGCTTGATGAAGTCTTCTGTACCTTAGACTAGTGTTGTCTATGAACATTATTAATATCCACTGATGTAGTTGGAGGAAGAATAACTGCCCCATTGAAAACATTACTGGAAATAACTGGCCACCTGGACTATGAAAAATGAAAAACTACCAGCCAGAAAGTCAATCAAAATGCTGTAGATCATCATCTTCTGTCACTTGAGTAAAATATTACCCAGAATCAAGCTTGATACTATGGAAATAATAAGGAGGAACAATATGTATTATTCTAATAATATATCTGTGGAAAGAATATAACCTGAGTATAATAGCTAGACTGTAGTACAGATCCAAGAACAAATAGAGTCCAAACTTTACTGATACTTTGGTATATGGAAAGGTGTTAGTTTCCTTAGGACAATTCAAGGACAACAATGGAAAACTCTTATACATCTTCCACAATGTCCTGTTGAATAGATATAATCATGGCTTTGGGGTCAAGAGCTTGGAACTATTAATCAAGCTGTCCCTCAGTCGAGAGCAGGCAGAGAAAAGTGTGTGCTAAGAGCCAGACTATGAATTAAGGTTTTAGATCTCCAAGTCCTTTCCCACTAAGAGCCTTCAAATCAAGGGTCCAAAGCTTGAATTGGCTCAGATTATGGATTGGCAGCTCCTTTAGACCACTGCAGAGCTGGGATTTGTTCACTTTCAAGTTAACTCCAGGACATATTAAATAGGCAGATGTAAACCTATATGTTCTCCTTCCAACAACTCTTGGATCTTTGTGTTCCTTGATGCTTATACTCTTTTCCCAGAGTGTCTTTAGCAACATAATCTTTGCTCTGCTAAAGAAGGGTCTTTGGCTTGCATGCTTTCCCACCATCCTGTCAGCTATGATGTCTGTTTTCTTGAAATGGCTAACTTCAGCTTGTTTATTTATGATGGAACTTGTGGTCAACTGCAAACTTACTTTGCAGTTTGGGGGGGGCGCTATATTTATTGTTTTCATCAGATTAAAGAAAAATGCATGCCAAGTTGTTGAAAACTTGAAGACTACAGTGAAGTATGAAGAACTGAGAATTCAAATGACTCATAATTCTATCACCTAGAACTAATCTTTGCTGATGTTTAGAATGTTTTCCTGATGCAAATATTTGTCTCTTATGCATCCTGAACAGGATTCAAATTGCAACATAAATTCAGTTGATTTTTTGAAACCTTTAAACCAATGTAGGCAACTAAATCTTTGTCCATTATTCTCATTATCTCTTTAGAAATAGATTCACATAGAAGAAATTATAGTCACTATTGTCTAAACTTTCTGAATGACTAATGACAATAATGTACTGATTTAAATTCTCACACTGTTGTTTCCATACAACCATATATATCATTCATTTCAATTCAAAAGTTTGCTAGACTAAAAACAGTATCTCCTTGATTTATATTTCTCTTCATGAATTATAGTTCAGGCTATTAGAATGTGCAGCAGGAACACTAAACTTGAGACTGGAGATCTGCAGAGCAAAAACTCAAGGAAGCTCAGTTAGGAGAAACAAAATGTGAAATGTGAAAGCTGAGGAGGTGGGAGGCACATTTGAAAGTGTGAATATAGGTGTGAGTGTGTGTGTGTGTGTGTGTGTGGTGTGCAAGAAGAAAAAACTGCATGTATGCAAAGTCACTCAGGAAAGAAAGGAACTAAAATACATTCAGCATAACCAATTTGAGTATGCTTCAGTTATCTAACTGCTATATGACCATCTACCTAAAACTTCAAAGTATTTAAAGTACAAACAATTATCTGGGCCTGTAATCCTAGAGACCGGCTAGATCTGAGGTTGAGAGCTGAGGATGGTGGTTTGAAGTTAGCCCAGGTAGGAAAGCCTGTGAGACTCTTACCTTCAATCAAACACCAAAAAGCAAGAAGTAGATCTGTGACTCAAATGGCAGAGCACTATGCTTGAGCAGTAAAGCTCAGGGACACTGCCTTAGGACTTCCTCTTAGCCTCCCCCCCCCCCAATACAAAGGGTAGGAGAAGAACAGTTCAAATAATCATTGGTTTTGTATCAGAAACCAGAGAGAGTAGAAGACATTAGATTAACATCTTTAAAGTACACTCAAAGCAATAATATATATATATATATATCAACAAAATTTCCATATCCAGCAATAAAATCCTTGAGGAATGACAGTAAAATAAATTTTTTCTCCAATTAAGGAAAATTGACAACACTTATCATCAACAAATAGGCTCTAAAAATGTTCAAAGTTACCCTTTTATTAAATACACTAAAAATATTTTTTAAAATGTTCAAAGTTCATCGGATTGCATAAAAATTGAACAAGAAACTTGAAACCCCAGGGAGGAAGGAAAAACAGTAAAAATGATAAATCTGTGGGTAAATAACTTTTTCTCATATGCAAAAATGTTTAAAAAGGTACATGACCATTGAAAGGAAACTTTGTATCATTGTACACTGAAATTTTTTAACATATTTAGATTTACTACAGGTCAATAGAATCATGGGGGAACAAGAAGCAGCCTAACAAATTTAAAACCATTATCATCCCTTAGTTTCTTTGTAAAGCTACACTTCCTAGACAGTGGGCCACACCTTTCCCTCCTTTTGCTCTTATTTTTTTTTGTTGTTCTCTACCCAAGCGTGCACATGGACAATGATCTGCCTATTTGAGGCTGTCTGTTACAGTAGGAAAGACAGGTATCCATCATATGTTCAGCTTCTCCCACTGAGATGGCGTCCACTAAACATTTTTGCCTAGGTTGGTCTGGAAGGAACCACAACCCTTGCAAACTAAGCCTTTCACATAGTTAGAATGGCAGGTACACTCTACAGTGATCAGCTATTGGTTGAGGAGGAGGTTTCACAAACATTTTTGCCTTCGTCTGCCTTGAAACTCAATGCTCCCAATTTCAGCTTCCTAAGTAGGTAGGATTGCCAGCATAGACCTGCCATTAAAGTAAATTAAAATATGTAAATTAAAAGTACATGAACATACTTTTAAAATTGAATGTATATAAATCATATAATTCGTGTCTTCTGACCACAAAAATAATCGGACTGAACCATAAAGTATATGGATACGTTGGAAACTGTATAAATATTTGAAAGTTAAACAAAATACTTCTAAATCGTATGTAAGGAGAAAGGAAGTCCGAAGATACATTTAAAAATATTTTGAGCTTCATATCAAAACTTGTAGGGTGTAGCTAAAATCAATGTTTAAAGGGAAAGGCATAACATTAAATAATTCTCCTAATATCTTATATTGATATTAAGTGCTGTATTGGAAAAGAATGCTAAACAAAGATAATACCTTAAGAAATTAGGAAAAGAGAGAAAATGAAACTCGAAGCCAAAAAAAAGTCTAACATCTTTATTATTTGACCCTTTATGGAAAAGTTTGCCAATCTCATGTTAAACAGATACTTTTCATCTTTCAAGACTGAGAAAACTGGTCAAGGCATATGATGCTTCTAACCTGTTTGCAAACCATATTACTTTCTAGAGGGAGTTCAGCATTTAGAATGCAGGCTTTGGGTTCTGACATTGTTTCAAATCCAGACTCTGCTATTGAAATCTGCTTTCTTCCTGTCAAATGGATGCCAAAAAAACATGTTGACTTGATGGTAAAATTCCATGTTTACACTCTCCACCCAAGTCTAGCTATTTGGAGATTGACTTTTACATGCAATGGTTGTGGTTAGACCGAGCATGTTGTAATTCTAGTATCTAGGAGGCTAAGGCAGGAGGATCCTGAGTTCAAAGTCAGCCAGATACTATATAGTGACTCTGGTCTCCCAGTTGAGTAGGATTTTTTGACTTTGAATTGTAGCTATCTATAAGTTTTCCTCCGTTTGAAACATAATGACATGATTTTAATTTTAAACACACTTGCACATATGAAGGACAGAAAAAAATTTAAGTCCTATTTCAACTCATTGCTCTTATCTCTAAGACTGCTTCTCCTTTTTATAGTAATACTTCAGGAGCTCTCAGTATTCAAATATTTACTATTAACTCTGAGACCTCCAAATGTATCAGCATGCATATTCCAAAAAAACTTCTTCCATTGAATGTGACTGGAGGAGAGGAAGCATGCACAATGGTTTGCAGTTGTGTCTCAGCTTTTTCTATAAAATGGTGTCTCATCAAAAAACTTTAAGATTCCACATCACTCCAGCTAGAATGGCCATGATCAAGAAATCGAATAACAACAGATGCTGCAGGGGATGTAGCCAGGAGGGATCACTACTACACTGCTGGTGGGAGTGCAAACTCGTTCCACCACTATGGAAAGCAGTATGGCAGTTCCTCAAAAGACTAAATATAGAGCTCCCCCATGACCCAGCAATTCCACTACTTGACATCTACCCAATCGTCCAGAAACAAGGCCATACTAAATCCACTAGCACAATGATGTTCATTTCAGCACTATTTACCATAACAAAGATATGGCACCAACCCAGATGTCCCTCAGTTGATGAGTGGATCAACAAGATATGGTATTTATACACAATGGAATTCTATGCTGCTGTCAGAAAGAATGACATCGCCCCATTTGTAAGGAAATGGAAAGACTTAGAAAAAGTCATATTAAGTGAAGTAAGCAGACTCAAAGGAACATAGGCTCAATGGTTTCCCTCATTTGTCATAATCAGTAGAAACCTTGGGCTCTCCTAGCAGAGATTTACAATAGAACAAAACCTAGATACATGAGGCCACATAGTATGACGCTAAATGAAAGGACTTCCAGGATATAGAAACAAATGCCATATAATGAGTACTATGTACTATGTTATATCTCTCATCTCTTTTGCTGTCCCTTGGTTATCTCATATTGTTACAGTGTTTCACCTTGTTTTCTGATATACTGTATATATGTTTACTTGGTAATTTGAAATTGGATAGGGAAGGGGGGAAAACAAGATGAGGGCGGGGTGGGGGGAGGGAAATGGGGGCCAAGACATGAGAAAGGATATCAGTGTTTGTGAAGTAATGCACCTTCTATCTGGTGAATATAATGTAACCCTTCTATTAATTACAATAAAAATATATGGAAAATGGTGTCTCATCATTTCAACCCATGACAAGTTATCGCAGTCATTTCCCCATGTTAAGAAAGTGAACAAGCTTGTGGAAAAAGTCGGTGAGCCTGAGATACTTTGGAAAGTCCTTTGTTGGCAGAAAGGTTGGAACATGTAAAGAATATTGAGAGTGGTGACTGCATCAGATGCGGTTACTATTTACTATGAATGTTCTTTTTCTCCTTGCATGAGAAAATAGAAAACTGATTAAAGTTGATGTTGTGAAGAAATCCTTAATAGATTGCATTATGACATATTAACTAAGTGGGACTCGAGGAAAAGCTATTTATTTCTAATTATTATTATCTTTTTAAAACAAATGACAATATACTCCTACTATCTGAACACTAATTCTATAACCGATCTTTAGAAATGAACTAGATTCAGATAAAGAGACTTGTACTTGCCTCTTGGGAAAAGAATTCCTATCTTATTTCTATGTGTGGTATTTTTCCCATTGCTAATTGGCCTTCAATTGCTTTTCCCAAGATCCAGAACACTCATCTCTGCTGAGTGAACTTCTGCTCCCCAGGTGCCAGCTGTCTCTGTCTATTTTCCTGGGTGTCCTGGCATAGCCTGCCTTTGTCTTCTGCTAATTCTTCTCCCTTGCTTCTCCAAATGGGTTTCCTTTGAAGTTGTGCATGCTTAGGCAAAAATCCCATTCTTTGGTCAAGCAAATCCAAGTGTGTATTCTGTCTGTTCCTGACATTCTCTTACAATATGGTCCTTCCATGGGTCAGGACATTCTGTGCTGTGCCTTGGATCTCTGTGATGCCCAGTGCATTACTGACTCACCACCTGCTGTCTGTTGCTGCTCTTCCAGGATGCTGTTCTGCACATGGGACTCAGCTCCCCTGAAGCTCTTGCAGCTAGGCCAAGTATCCTAATGTCATTCTTCCAAGGTGATAGTTATAGCTATCCATCTTCTGTGCCAAGTGAACTTCTACCATCAGCTACACTGAAAAGTTATGGCTGTGCTCATATGGTCAGGTGCATATGAGCAATCACTTTTGGGGATTTACTTGCTTTGGCTGCCTTGTTTTGGTTCATTTTTACCTGATCTATCCAAAATGACATGTACCCAGGGAAATATGTTGTTAATTAACTAGGGTAACACGTGCAGAGCATGAGAAGACAGGACATGGTCTTAGATTGCTTTAATAAGGCATAGAAGCAAAGAACTCTTTCAAGGACTGAGGCCGGTCTGAACCCCTATTAATGCTTTAAAACTTTTTCTTTATGTAGTTGTGCAAAAAGATTTCAATATAACATGCCAGTTTCTAATCTTGATCAATTCAGCATTTTAATCAGTGTCACCCCTTCTAACATTCTTTCCCCTCTCTCCCAACCCCATTCATCCAGTCATGTGATATGAATTTTTTATGTCCATTTGATTAGATTAAGGAATGAATAGAGAATTGATAAAATATTGTTTAAGGGAGAATGATGGGGGTCTGTGAGAATGTTTTCAGAGGCTATAGGCATGTAAGCCTTGGTGGGAAAAATTTTCCTTCAGCATGTGGACCCCATCCACGTGGCCAGACCCCAATAGAATAAAAACAGAAAAATGTTAGTTGTTCTGTCTCCAGAGCTAGAGTACTCTTCTCCTGCCCTTGGGCTCCAAGATATATATTTACAACTTACTGGGCTTTTAGGCCTTTAGACTTAAACTGGGCTATATTAATGACCTGCAAGTTTGCAAATAACCTGTTGTGGGTCTTATGAGCCTCCATAATCATGTGAGCAATTATTCTAATGTATTTTTCATCTTTGTTTATATCACTTATGATGAGACCCAGGTATAATCTATCATCTATCCATCCATATCTATCTATCTGTCTGTCTGTCTGTCTATCTATCTATCTATCTATCTATCTATCCATCCATTTATTTATACTGGAGAACCCTGACTATCACAGATCCAGTCTTAAAAAACTCAGCATATGGGGTTGGATCTCTCTTCTAGCTATCTTTGAGATTTTTCTTCCCTCTTCTATAAAATCAGGAAGATAAATCAACTTAGAAGGTGGCTATGAAGGTATAATACCGCATGTGCATCCAATACTTCTACCACCAGTACCTGTATCTAAGCCTTTCACTGGCCCTAGAACTTCTTTTGCAGCCATTACTTCCCACAACATGCAGATGTCTTGTTGTTCAACTTTGGAGCTGCAGGAATGAGACAGTGGAACACACAAAACGTGTATATGAACTGAATCTTTTTCACATGTAAGGAAAGTTTAGTTTTGTTTGATCACTTTATCCATGAAGAAAAACCTGATTATATGTTACAAGCAAACAGTTATAAGCATATGTTCGTGAGATCTCTCTATCTATGTCTTACTTGGCCATCTTAAGTCCTGGACTTAGAGTGAGGAAATCAGAATTAAGTTGGGAAATCTAATCTAAACAAGGATCTGCTCCATACCAGCCACATGGTCCTTGGAGGATGAGTTGAAGAAAACCTAGGATGTTTAAATCTACCACTAGCAATTCAAGTTGAATTTCCCTAATTAATGTGTTTGTGGGAGATGAAACCTTGCCTCTGCATTCAAAGTTTCCTATCTACTCACTTCAAAAATCCTCTTTAGATCCCTTCTTCTCTGTCCAGGCACGCCTTCCGAAAAGTTAGGGACATTACTAGAAACTGAATTCTTTCCTTCCTTACTTCTTGGTGACCTTCACCCTGAAAATGAGAGAGCTGAGAACAGCTGTCCGAGTAAGCCTTTCCCGTGAACTTAATGGGAGAACATTCCATCGTTGGGCTTATATGTGTTTTCTGAGACCAGAACTTGAACTTGGTATTGGATACTTTTGCTCATTGGCTGGTACTCTACCACCTGAGCCACACCTCCAACCCCTGCCTTTGGTTTTTGCACAAGAAAGTCTTCAGCTGCCTGGCCTCTCTATAGGAGTCACACTACTCTTTCTCCAAGGCATGTCACATCTCTCTTCATCCACTCTTGCTTCCCTCCCTCCTCATTAATTTCCCCAATCTTTCTCCACTTACTGCACCCCTGGTGGTCTGGGATGTGCAGTCCAGATGTTTTCCCCAAGCAATTAGAAGATGACTTTTCAAGTGGCTTCACAGAGCAGATGTTCCCATTGTCCCGCACACTGCCCCCCTTCCTCCAGCCCCCAACTGCTGAAACCTTTCACTGCCCCAGAGAGCACATCATGTTTGCTGCTGTGTGTTTGATCAGGAGAGTATGAGCAAGAAGAAGAAAATCCCACACTGACGACTGTTTGGCAGGCGAGCCTGGGCGTCAGTCAATGTGGTCCTCCTCCCTCTCGTTCCCATTCCATTTGTGAGCAGATGTTCTCACTGCACAACTGGCTGTGCTTTCTCTAGTCCTTCACACCAAGGCTGCTTCCCATTTCCCTTCCTGCTTCGTGCTAATTACAACTCGTGGTAGACTTCCAATCTCTCTTTTACTAAGATAACAATGTGCCCTTACTCCATCTAGAATTCACTTGCTGAGCCTGAGAATTTTTAGACAAAAGTATGTTCCTAAACCTAGCCCTCAGTGACAGACTGCATCCTACAGCTTATCTCAATTGAGCCTGCTGTTTTATCTACCTCCTGCTTTCCTTGCCATCCTACCTCTCACTCAGCTCCAGTTCCACTGAGTTATTTCAGCTGTAGCCATGTTTTCTGTTGCATGTAATCATGTATGCATTCATTTTCTCTTTTCATCTAGAGCCTTCCTTTCTTTTCCCCTAGAACATTCCATTTTCTCCAGTTAATTCCTTATCATACCTGATATCTAGGAATAAGGCTTTCTCTCTGACTCTAGCTTCCTGCCAATCAAAAGCTTCCATCAACTCCAACCAGCTTTTATTTTTTTGTATAATTGTCCTTCACACTGGTTTCTCCATTTTGCCATTGGTTGAATTTTTTAAAGTCTTAAGTACGTAGCTTTCCATAGTATTAAACATGTTTAGCTTAGAATAGGTGTCAGATCCCTCAATCTCAGCCTTCTATGTTTACTGATGCTCTATTTTGTCCTGAACACTGTCAGACATGAAACTTACCAAGGTGAGGGAGGAATTGTCTTTGTTCTCAACTAAGTAAGTTTCATTCTTGGACTTTCAAGGTTATCTGATAATTTTATGGTGATGAAATTTCCTACAAGACATGCTAAACTGATCCTTAAGCAAGTACAGTAGCCAGCCCTGCAGGGAGAATCCAGGAAGGAATATAGCAAACAAATAAAGAAAAATAGTTTGTAGCAGGGGTTGACAAACTGCCCACCAGCCAATTCAAGGCAGCTGCCTATTTTGTAAATAAAGCTTTATTGGAACTTGGACAGGCACATTTGTCACATATTGTTTATGGTTTCTTTCATGTTAGGACAGAGAGTTGACTAGTTGTTACAAACTGTAAGGTCATCAATGTCCAGGATAATTATTATCTGGTTTTATTCAGAGAAAAGTGTGCTAATCCTTGATTGAGAACATGAAAAAAAAATGTGGCTGAGAAAATTGGGAGGGGAAAATAGAACAATAGTGAAATTTTAAAATAGATTTTAAATGCAGAGAGCTGTATAATCAAAATAGTATGATGCTGGTTTGGCAAAAGCTAGTCGCTCACTGAAGGTATATAGCCAGTCCAAAATAAATTATCTGTGTAGAAATACAATCTATAAAGTGGATAATGTAATTCTATTGGGAACATAATAATGCTGGAAAGCAAACTAATAATTTGTAGAAATATGTCTGCTAGATTTCTATACCCTTTGCCCATCCTGATTACCCCCTAAATAATAATATATTATTTGTGTTTAGAAGTTAATATTTCTTTCTCTATCTCATTTCTCATTTCTCACTCTTTCTTTGTGGATTTGATTTCTCAGTACTATTTAGAAGTCTGTCAAGGTGTTCCAGGAGTAAACTTTTTCTTCTTTCCATATAAAAACGTCTTTATTTTCCTGTTGCTTCTAAGGATAGGTTAGCTCACTTATAGAGCTCTGTTCTCAGACATTATTTCCCTCACCTTCTGGAAGATATTGTTCCTTGGTCCTCTCTCAAGTTTTAGTACTGATGTGGAGTTTTCTATAGGTCTGACTAAAGAACTCATTCATCTGTAGAAGATCCATCTTTGGGAGTTTTATCTTTCAATGTATTTCTTTGACAGTAAAAGAATCTGTGGTATGTCAAGATGTCTATTTTGCTTTAGGTCTATGTCACAAATTCTTAGCTAGTATCACTCCTTTGGGGGAGAGACTAGAGTATGAATTCAAGCACTCTACCTCTTGAGCTTCTCCACTAACCAATAGCAACGATGACTTTGATGGAAACCTCATATCTCTTTCCACAGTTCTAGCCTTGTTTGTGTCTTGTTATACAGTATGTGAGCTTCTAATGCTGTGGTTCATGTACTTGCCCAACACTGGATGCTCTACTCAGCTCTGCCTTCCCTTTTGTTTCCTCTATGTCTACTGGGTCCTTCCTCTGGTTCAGCCATCTTTATATGTCTGTGCGTTTTCTTAAAAGTTCTTTATCTTTCATGACAATGAGAAGATAAGCCACAGACTAGGAAGAAATATTTGCAAACTGCTTAAGGAGGTCAGGAGTGTGGCCGAGTGGTAGAGTGCTTTCCTAGCATGAGCAAGGCCATAGATTTGATTCCGTGGTGCCACATGTACAGAAAAAGCTGGAAGTGGTGTTGTGGCTCAAATGGTAGAGTGCTAGCCTTAAGAAAGCTCAAGGAAAGTGCCCACGCCCTGAGTTCAAGCCCCAGGACTGGCAAAACAAAAATGTTTAAGGATTCTTTTCTAAAATGCATAAAGGACTCTTAAGCTAAACAATAAGGAAACTAACAACACCATTTTAAATGGGGAAAAGGAATGACACAGGTTTCTTGCCAAATAAAATAGAAAGACAGCAAAGAAGTATCTGATAAGCAGCAGAACATCATATGTTATTAAGGAGTGATAAAGAAAAACAGTAATGAGGCCACTACCCACATTCTAGGATGTGCAAGAGCAGAATCACTGATCACAGAGATACTGATTGCTGGTGAGACTACAGGGTGATACAGCTACTTTGGAGGACACTGTTTATAAAACTAAACATTCCCTTTCTACGTCATGCCTAATGATGTGTTCCTGGGTATTTTCCCAAATAAAGAGAAAATTTAGGGAAGGGGTGGGGGAGAGAAGTGGGGACAAAAACATAAGAGAGGGTATCAATGTGTGAGAAACAATGCACCTACTACCTGACGAATGTAACTGTAACCCCTCTATATATTATCCTGACAATTAAATTAAAAAAAGAAAAAAGAAAGAAAAAACTTAGGTCCAAACAATAGGCCACCTTTGGATGTTTATAGCAGCTTTATTTAAAACTGAGGAGTAAGCTTTGCTTAGTTTTTTTGTGTGACAGAATCATAGTATAAATCCCAAGCTAGCTTTAAATTGATCATTCCTGCCAAACACTAAAATTACAGGTGTATGCCACCACATCCATCTCCAAGCTGTCCTTACAAAAATGAAAGGATCAATAAGTCATGCTATATCCCAATCACAGAATATGCTTCAGCACTAAGAAGGAATGAGCTCTCAAGTCATGGAAAGATATGGATGGACTTTTCATAGATAATACGAGGTGAAAGAATCTAATATGGAAAGATTAAATAATTGGATGCTTCCAACACAATGGCATTCTTGAAAAGGCAGAATTACAATGGCAGTAAAAAAAAAAAAAAGGATTTGTGGTTTCCAAGTTTGGTGGGAAAGGAAGATTATCAGGCAGAGAGCACAGAATTTTTCAGGCAGTGAACCTATGGCCTGATACTAGAGTGAGAGAGTACAGGGTTGGATTTGGGGTGGTAGTGACCTGTCACTGATAGGACACTGAGCCAAGCAGGCACCCCAACCTGATGCAGGATGCAGAGAGAAGTCAGGAGCCTGTGTGTATAGGGAAACTAGCTTCTGATCACTGTGGCTCTGAACCTGTAACTGCTCCGAAAATAAAATCAACTTAAAGGAGACATCATCTCTGCATTTCATTTCCAAATTTATGATTTGGCTTGTCTTGTATTTTTCATTCTTGTCATCTCAGAATTTTCTAAGTATATTTGTTCAAATACCCAGTGCATAGACACTTCCAGGTTGGGAATTTCATTCTTGGTTTAAATCTGAAAAATCAATGGTTTAACTTTTAAATATTGCTCCTTACTATTCTCTTATTTAAAAAAAAATCCTCCCAGAAGTTTCTTTTTGCATCCAGTCTGTGGCCTCCTGACACTTAACTACTCTTTTTATTAAGAATAATACGGCACAAATTCCACACAACTTGTTCAGCATTGCATTAATGTATTTTGTATAAATACTTTATATGGTTCTCTTGTTCATTAATTCTTCTTTTAGCTATGTTCATTCTGATTGTTTCTCTCTTTATTGACTACTTTACTTCTATAATTATTAATATTTAATCCAATTATATATCACACTTTTTTCTCAATTGTGGGGCTTGAACTCTGAGCCTGAGAGCTGTCCCTAAGCTCTTAGTTTCAAGACTATTGCTCTACCACTTGAGCCACAGCACCACTTTTGGTTTTCTGGTGATTAATTGGAGATAAGAGTTTCACTGGGCTGGTAGTTTGGCCTAGTGGTATAGTGCTTGCCTAGCATGTACCAAGACCCAAGTTCGATTCCTCTGTGCCACATACATAGAAAAAGCCAGAAAGGGTGCTGTGGCTCAAGTGGTAGAGCTCTAGCCTTGAGAAAGCCCAAGGACAGTGCCCAGGCCCTACGTTCAAGCCCCAGGACTGGGGGAAAAAAGAGTCTTATAGACTTTTAGTACCCTGTCTGGCTTTGCACTGTGATTCTCAGATCTCAGTCTCCTGAGTAGCTAGGATTACAGGTGTGAGCCACCAGCGTCCAGCTTTACATTTTATTTTTGTACCCTTCATAGATAGCTACTATTGTTTCATTTATAGTCATTTCTGCTTAATTTTTTTTCATTTTTACAGATAACATTCTTTCTCTTTTTGTGGGTCATGAGACTTGAACTGGCCTGGGCGCTGTCCCAAGGCTACCGCCCTACCCCTGGGCCTGGGCGTTGTCCCTGAGCTCTTCAGCTCAAGGTTACCACCCTATCCTTGAGCCAAGCCCCACTTTCTGTTTTCTAGAGGTTAATTGGAAATAAGAGTCTCAGGTCTTTTTGTGCTGGAGCTGGCTTTGAACTTTGATCCTCAAATCTCAGGCTTCTGAGTAGCTAGGCATGAGCCACCATGCCCAGCAACATTCTTTTATTATTATTATTAACTCTACTTTTAAAAGTCATTTTTCAAAGGCTTTTGACCTATTTATTTATAAAAATTAATTCAATCTTGAGTACACTTATGTTTCAGCAACTTATTCTGCTAGTCTTTGCATGGATTAGAAATAATGTTAAGGTCTCTCGATAAGCAGACATTTTTATGAATATACACTTCACCAATAAATTCTTTTCTGTTTCACATGGAGATTTCAAGGTAGACTGAATGGGGCAGCAGAGCCACCATTGGTCCAGGTCCTGATGTCTTTCAGTCTTTTTATCAAGTTTCATGGGTAGACTCATCCATTACAGCCATTCTTCAAGTAAAGCTTTGTCTCGCTTCAACATAGGAATAACTGTTTTCCCAGAAATTCTGCCTTTATTTCATTGCTTAAAGCTGTACAATGTGGGCTTCTACAGCTACAAGGATAGCTGGGGCAGGGCGTATTCCTTTCTCAAGCATCTGTAGTAGAGAAAGTTAAGACAAAGAACAACTGAGAATTCATGGCAAGTCGATCAACCCCACTTCCCACAGTGCTCTTCTACATCTCTCTACTTCTTTAATCTGGAATCTGAGGGAGCATTTTAAATTTCTCTACATACCCATTTTTCCTCATCAATGGTGGAAATAAATGGGCCAATGTGTATAGATCTATTAGCACAGTCCCTCGTATCTAGCAAACCTTTTAAAGAGTAACTGATATTATGATCTATTATTTTTCTCACCATCCAAAAAAGAAACTGCTCCTCTTCCTCTTCTTTAAATCTTTCCCTCTTCTTTTTCTACCCTCTCCTCCTCTTCTTCTGTTTCAAGAATTTAGAACCAGGATAACCAAGGTTACCCAACATAATTTTGAACAGGCCAACTTGAATTTGTTGCTTTGAATCTCAGCCAATAGCACATACCTTCTTTGTACACATCTACCTAACTGTTGATTTGGTCCCAAGATTTTCTGAGAACTACTGTCCAGTGCAGGACAGATTCTAGGAAGCTCTTGTTACTTGTGTTGCTCAAGTTGCAAAGATCAGATTTGACTTCTTTTGGTTGTTCAGTCATTGTAGACAATTCTCCTGGCTCCCTATACCTTTGCCAATTCTCTGGTTTCTACCACTTCCATTCCTGTATCATTCATTGAAGAAAAATCTGCCTAATAGACCAAAATGATTCTTCATTGAGGATAAAATTCTTCATTGAAGTGAAACTGTACTTGACCCCTGAATAGTTTAAAGCCCTAAATAAATAACTTCACATAACTTTAAGATACTTTGAGCACATTTAAACTTCAAAGAAATCACTGTAGCCTTGCTGTGGAGAATGGATTGAAGGAAGCAGGATTAAAAATGAGAAAAATAGGAAGTTAATGTACAGTGAGACATACAGAAGCTTAAATGTGATTTTTATATCAGAATATAGAGAAATATCCAAATTCCAGCAATGTTATAAAAGAAAACTTGACAACTTGGGAGTGAGTAATAGAGGAATGAAGAATGACTTCTAGACATCAACTTGAATGAGGTACAGAGGGAAAATAACATGCATTGAGTTGTACTCACTGTGCTAGTTATTTACATAAAGTCATCTGGAACTCAGAGGACCTGTATTTCTTGAGTTGAAGTCATTTTTAGAGACAATTGATTTGGCTTTTTTCAAAGTTCATTGTATCTTCAAAGAACATGTATTGAAAACTTAATCCCTAATGCAAAAGCCATGGATATGGATGCATGGATTAATGTTGCTATCAAATAGTGGGTTCATTATCATGGAGTAGGTTCTTTTTTATTAAGGAATTTATTAACATAGATTTTTACATTGTATTTCAAATGTCATATTTAATAAATAAGCATTCAAGAAAGGAATCTCTATATATAATCATTGGCACTTAAACTTTAGAATATAATTAAAATTGGGTTTGTATGTCACAGGTACATATTAATGTATGTAATAAAACATTATGTCTATAGAGTCATAAATTTTTATGTCTATGTAGTTATGTTTATATCTCCAAGACCATGTCCATAACGTTGGGTACCCTAATATTGAGTCATCGCTCTTGTACTGTTTGGATCTATATCCACATATCAAAGAGACCATGTGCCTTTTGTTCCTTTGGTCTTGACTTGTCTCATTCAACATGATTTGCTCTAGCTTCATCCACTTCCCAGTGAATGCCATTATCTTATTTTGTCTGTTGGCTATGTAGAATTCCATTGTGTATAAGCACCACATTTTTTGTATCCATTCATCTGCAGTAGGGCATCTGGGTTTTTTCCATTGCTTGTCTATTGTGAATAGTGCAGAGATGAACATAGCTGAGCAGGTGTCCTTATCATATCCTGGGTTATGATGCTTGGGATAGATGCCCAGGAGTGGTATGGTGGTATCGTGTAGGGAAGGTCTATGTGGGATAGGTTCTTTATAAAAGTGGAACCTGTGCCCCTTCTTACTCTCCTTTCCTCCATCCCTCCTTCTGTCCTTCATTCATCTTCATATCCTCTCCTCCTCCTCCTCCGCCAACTCCTCCTTCTTCTACATTAAACTTTCTTTTGCCAGTCCAGGGCTTGAGCTCAGGGCCTGAGCACTCTCCTTGGACTTTCTCAAGGCTAGAACTCTACCATTTGAGCCTCAGCACCACTTCTGGCTTTTTTTTTCTATGTATGTGGTACCAAGGAATCAAACCTGTGTCTTCATGCATGCTAGGCAAGCACTCTGCCCCTAGGCCAAACTCCCCCCATCCTTCTCCTCTGCCTCTCTCTCTCTACCCCCCCCCACCCCCTTATCTCCTTATCTTTGCCTTCTGTTATGGGATTAACCCAGCAAAGAATGCCCTTGGTAGATTCTACCCTCTTGATGTGTTTCTAAGACTCTAGAAATAAACAATGAATTTCTGCTCATTGTAAGGCACACAGTCAAAATATTCTGTTAGACAGACAGAAAACATAGCAAGACAGCTTTGAAATGCTACACTGAGTTGTCTTTATCTGGACACCAGAGGCTCACACCTGCAATCCTAGCTACTCAGGCTGAGATCTGAGGATTACTGGAACCCAGACAGGAAAGCCTATGAGCCTCTTATCTCCAGTAAACTCAGAAAAATATGGAAGTGGCTTCTGTGGCTCAAGTGGTAGCACACTAATCTTGAGCACAAAGAAGCTCAGGGATAGCACCTAGACCCTGAATTTAAGCCCCAGGAGTGGCGAAACCAACGCAAACAGTCCCCCTAAAATAACCTAGGAGTTTGGCCTAGTGGTAAAGTGCTTACATAGCATGCACGAAGATCCAGGTTCAATTCCTTGGTACCACATACATAGAAAAAAAAAAGCTGGAAGTGGTGCTATGGCTCAAGTGGTAGAGCTATAGCCTTGAGAATGCCCAAGGCCAGTGGAAAAATCAAAACATAGAAAAACCTTTGGCTTTGAATAATCTTACAGGTAGCATTCTGAAGTCCTAATAGATGTTAAATTATTGTTGTTTATCTTATATCTATAGAATCTAAATAGTATCTGACACATGGGCATGTGGAAAATTATTTGTTGGAATATTTTAAACTGTTCTTATCATTAGACTATACTAAAGGAAACTATTAACTAATTTTCTGACATTATGAACTTCCATGTCCCATACATAGGGGTCAAAGTATCAGAGGAACACTTGGATCATATTTATCTCTCCTACACATCATGTTTTCTGAGTTGGCAAAACTCTGTTATGGAATCTTAATAAGAGAAGGGCAATCAGTTAGATTGTTTAGAAGTCAGCTTGGATAAATATATCTGTGGAAGACATAATCAGGATAGACAAGGGAAAGTAGAATTTGGCTTCAATATTTCCTAATAACCTTCCTTCATTTAACAGCACTGCTTTTGTAGAGCCATGGAATGCTACAACTACAAAAGACCTTAGAGACTATAAAACTCAACCTCTTCCTCTTACAGATGAGGACAATGAGGCCCAGTAAGGTTAAACAATGTTACCCAATGTTTAGCAGTTAATCAGTGATAGAGTAGGACTCAGAAGCCAATGCTTTGACTTCTAAAGCAGGTCAAGGCCAGCAAAATCTGAGTCACTAATATATTTGGGGGCAATGTACTAATTTTTAGTCCCATAGAAATCAGTCTCCTGAACTTGTTTCCTGTCATATGAGGGCCACAGACAAATTCAGATTTTTTTTGTGGGGGTCATGGGGCTTGAACTCAACCTAAGTGCTTTTCCCTGAGAACTTCAGCTCAAGGCTACCACCATACCCTTGAGCCAAGCCCCACTTCCTGTATTCTTGAGGTTAATTGGAGATAAGAGTCTCAGGTTCTTTTGTGCCTGGGCTGGCTTTGAACCTCGATACTCAGATCTTAGCCTCTCGAGTAGCTAAGATTATAGGCATGAGACACAGTGTGTGCGTGTGTGCACGCCCCGGCTCAAAATCAGATTTTAACAGCACAAATTAAATAGCGTGATAGAAGTATAATATAATAATCATAGCTAGTTGCCACCCTTTGTGAAAACTTGCAGAACACTTTTGCTGATCACTTTTCTCGGGAGCAGCTTTACTAATTCCTTTCCAACTCTAAGCTGTGAAACTAGACATTGGGTTGATTTCATTTAGCTACAAGTTGCTTCTGTCTTCTATGTCTGTCTGAGGATAATCTACCACCCAGGTTCTGGAGGATTGCCACACCCTACTCCAATCCTTGCTTGGGTCAGAAGAGAATAGTAAACATCTCTAGGAACCTTTCGAGGACCAGAGGCAGGAGAGAGCTATGTGACAATCTTAGCAGATGGAGAGGAAGCTTGCCATGTTTATGATTTCTTTGGGGATTATATAGGAGTGTTATAAGACCATGCGGTCATATTTAAAGCTGTTGAAAGGTCTTTTAAGGTTTATAAGGCACAAAATAGAGTATTGGTTGGGGTTTCTGACAGCCAAGTCATAAACGTGGGTTTTACTGCTTCATGGGGATAACTGCTAAAAAAAATCTATTTACATTCAACAACAAAGTTTAACCTCTACATTCATTTATACTTCATTTAAATTATTCATCAAATGCTTCATAACCATGTCCTATAGGGCTTTATCTGAAGACTAGACAATTGGCCATGAACAATCAAAGTATTTTAATGAAAGTAGAGTCAAAAATGCCAGAATTGACTGTGCAATTTTTAAAGACCCACATGGAGATAAATGTGTTCTCTGATCCTCAAACATTCCAGAGAGCTGATGTCATTCCAGCTCAGGGGGTTGCAGCAGAACCATTTGCATATTTTTAGCATGTATTTCCTTAAAAGTTTTTGCTACCAGCAAAACAAGTCGTGGGTACTTAGAGAATAAAAGTAAAGTCTCTAATAACTCTTCCTATAAGACCTTTGCATCATTTCTGTTTGATCATTTGTTATTGAATGTTTATTATTTGCTAAGCACCATTCTAGGTGATGAAAAAATAGCAAAGAGAAATAAGAGTCCATGGCTTTGGGGCACTTACATTCCAATTGTATGAGTGAGTGGATATGGAAGACAAATAAATGATTTTGATCCCGAGTAAAGTAGGGAAGATAAATAGGACAATGAAGCAAAGAAGTACATGTGTATGTATAGGAGGCAGATGGCATGCAGTGTTTTTAGCTAAGATAACTAGGCAGATCGCTGAAGAACTAAGGGAGAAGAGTCAACAGAGTCCCCAAACTAGGAATGAGTGCAAAGGCCCTTAGACATAACACATTTGCTTTCCTTAACGTTTTGTTTTTGTATTTTTTGTTGGTTATAAGGCTTGAGGCTAGGGCCTGAGCTTTTCTGGTAATTCTTTACCACTTTGAGTTATAACTCTATCTCTCATTTTCAGATGATTAATTGGAGATAAAGTATCACAAACTTTCCTTCCCAGACTAACATTGAACTGTGAAGATGACAAGCGTGTATCACCAGTACCCAGCCAACATTTGATTTTTTTTAAGTATTGGATTCCTCACTCATCGATTAATATTTTGACAGCCTATAGTTTTATATTTTATAAATTTATATTTTGTTTTTTATGTGATACTTTTACATTATGTTTTTAATGTGAAACTCAGAAAGAATACACATAGGAGCCGAAGGAAACCCATAGCAGCAGCAATACAGGAATAGTATTGAAGAAGGTGAGACTAGAGACAAACAGAGGTACAGACAGCTCAGAGCTGAATCATGCAGGTCTGGATGACTAAGACTTAGAGATTTCACTGAAAAACTCTTGGGAAACTTAATGGAAGATGACACAGTGAATTGTTTTTGTTAAAGCACCACTGTTGCTATGTTGGAGAGATAGGAAGGCACGGGTAGAGCCAAAAGGCCAGTGAGAAAGCAGATGAAAGTCTCCAGTTGGAGAGAATATCTCACTTGGTAAGCCCCAATTTAAGCTTATTTTTCTCTCTAAGACATTTCAAGACACTACCTTACCCTCTCTGCAAGCAAATGACCAGTCTATTGGTGTTTCCCAAGCCCTTGGCACATGCCTCTCTTGGGAGCTCACCCCTGAAGGACACCTAAAAGAGGACTGTCTGCTCGGTCCGTCTAACTGGAAAGAGCCTGATAGTGGGGTGTCTAGGACACCTCTGGCTTAGCCAGAACCCAGCATAGTGCAGGAGCAATTACTAAGCTAAGAAGCTGCCTGCTGGAATCCTCCTCATCAAAGAATGCTTGGCTCCTTTCTGGGTGTCTGTGTGGATTTGGGTCCTCAAGGCTGAGAAAACCTGCCATCCCAAACATGCTCCCCTGCTTTTGCCTTGGGATGAGATAATGGGACCAAGACTCCAACTGAAAGCTCATTTTAGCTCTATTGTGTGTCTCAGTCAGGGAGGCTCGGTAGAGAAAAGGAAAGAAATGTGGATCACAGGGTGTATACACGGGTGAAGGCTAGATGTGCATTGGTTAAAACTAAGCTAAGAAATTGTAGCTTGAGAATCTATGGCTGAATGGATGGATGAGTCTTCTCTGCCTGCTTCTCTCCTCTACTCTCCTCTCCTCTCCCAGCCCAAATGTTCCCTCAAACCAGGGCTGATTTTGCTAAGTCTACATGTGGGCTGGAGATGTTTTTTGATTGCATTGTTTTCAAAAGCCTTTGCATGTTCAACTGCTTAATAACACAATTGAAGGCACATTAGGTGAATTAAATCAATAAGGGACTCTGGGCATGAATTAAACTTCAGAAATTTAGACTTAAATGATTCAGACTGTATCAAGGGACAAGTTGACCTGGGTTGAAATCCAAGCTCTGCCACTTGCTAGATGTGGGACTCTGAAATAGTCACTTAATCTTTGAGATCTTCTGTGTCCTTGTTCGTAGGAAGAGAATACCTGCCTACTATTCCAAAGACGAGAGAGACAAGAAATTGCCAATGACTTTGTGTGGGCAACTTTGTTTATTCTAATTGAGATCCACAAACATCTGTTGGACAAACATGTCTCCCATCTCTCCAGAGCATCTGATTTCTGGTGTAGCCACATCACAGTTTCCAGTAGACACACTATTTTATTTGTCAGTCCTGGGTTTGAGCTCAGGGCCTGAACACTGTCCTTAGACTTTCTCAAGGTTAGAGCTCTACCACTTGAGCCACAGCACCACTTCTGGCTTTTTTCTATATATGTAGTGTTGAGGAATCGAACCCGGTTCTTCATGCATGCTAGGCAAGCACTCTACCACTAGGCCAAACTCCTTGACTGACACAACATTTTTACTTTTCTTTTAACTGTTTGATTTACTGTGTTCATCTGGACTCAGGATCTGAGTCTGATAAGTATTATTACCACTATCAAACAGATCTTTCTTCTTCCATTTGTATTTATATCTTACATATTATTTATTGGCTTTTTGGTCTTTTGCTGCAGACCAATTTTACCACCTGGGTCATATTCTATGCCTCCCACTTTTGCCTGACTTTTTGTTTTCAGAAATTCTAAGCATGTAGTTTCAATCAGAGCTGCTTTGAATGCACAAAAGTTTGGCCAGTTTCTCTCCCTTTACCACAATCAAGGATGTCATAAAGTCTCAGAGCTCCTGGTGAAGCCATGAGGTTTTGAAAATGAAAATGTTATTGAGGATTCTTTGATCTTATTTCCTATGGTCAAGGAAGACTGACATCCTAGACAAAGTAGTGGGAGCTAATAGTATCTCCTGATGGGTGATTCATGAGTGACACTGAAGAGATGTTGGAGAATTGGTCCAGATAGTCCCATTAGTCAGCAAAAAATCCTTAAAATATGGATCCACCTGGACCACTAGAATATGAGCACCCTAAAGGGAGGGCTTTTTCACTGTGTCACCAACTTTTGATATGGAACATGTGATTAATATATGATGAACCTATAGATAATGTGATCTTGTATATACAGACATGCTATTGATCTGGTTCTTGGAACGACCTGCATACAAAATGCTTCCAGGTTTTCAAACTTTCATTTTAGAATAATAACAATATTAAAGAATAATAGCTAATAGGAACTGATCTCTTATTATAGGATAGGGACATTCTGCGTGCCTTCAATGATTAACTAAAATACCACAACCTTAGATGAAAAACAAGGAATCATACTATTAAGTGACTTGCCCAAGATTTCACATTTGAAGAATGTGCATCCAGTCACTTTGACATTAGAGCTCCTTAACCCAGAAACCCCTATGTCACTTATTTGCCTACATGCTTCTCCACCAAACACACTTTCTTTGCATCCATAAAATGATACATCCTAGGGATTTAATGGTCATATTAATTTGGATTTGCAGTAGTATAGTCAATAAAAACATTCTCTAAAATATCTTCAAGCTATTAAAAACCTTTTCCAGCCCTTTTCTTTCCCTTCTCAACCAATGGGGAAACCAACCCAGATACACTTTTAACTCATCCTTTTTCTGTGTCTGCTTTGTCTCTTCTCTTACATCCAACTTTGGGTGAGCTGAGTCTCTTACCATCATGTATCAATGTCATTCAACTAGTATTCACAGGAATAGATCCAGTTCATAAAATGTGTAGGAGACCTCCATGTTAGCATGGGGATTATTCAAATACATGCAGGAGTCCTAGCCAATACATGCATTGTCCTTACAGCATGCATTCATCTATTGGCCAGTTAAGCCTTGCAAATTCTCTCCTAACCTATTCCCAGATGGTTCTGAGCAGGCATCTTTCATTTCATTTGTGGATTGGTGTAACGAAGTGAAGCATGTCCTTGTTGACACTGTGGGGCAGATCCTGGTGGCATATCTTCTGAGAGTTCTGAGTTTGTCATGGGTACAGCAGCAATCCTCTGCTCTAAGTAAGATCTGTTCTACACTCCTCAAGAAGATCCCAAGGGTATATGTTCTTCTTTCAGATATATAGCAGGCATTCAGAGTGTCCTGAGGTGCCCTAATAGCAATTATCCATCTCTTCCACATACCAAGGGGGAGAAGTTACAAAGGACCAGGTCAGTTTCATTTCCGCAGTGATATTCTGAAATTACTCTCTGATTGAAAGTCATCTTTTTTCATACCAGCAAAAAATATGTAACATTAACTTAATCAATCCCAAATGAATCCAGAAAAATATTCTTGGAAACGGTACTTTTATACAAAATCATTTCAGCATTGCTAGAAAGTTTCAACCATTTGCTATAAACTAGTACTTTTTAAGTAGCAATCATGTGGTCTGGTTTTGGAACATCCAGTTCTTTCTTTTCTTTTCTTTAAAAAATAGAATTAAAATCCCTGACACTTGTTTTAAGACCTAAGCAAACCTTTAGTGCTTAGCAAGTTAAAGAACATGGCATGGTCATAAAGAAGATATATTTTGTTTTACTCCTTGAAGCCATTAAGAAGGGAAAAAAGACACAATACTGTCCGTAAGAAAACTGAAATGGCAGCTGCAACTTCTTCCCAGAAATCTCTTGAAGGAGACAAATAAGATCACTCCATTTTCTAGTGGATTCCAGGAATGTAATTTCTTTTCTACAACTTACTCTTCCCCTCCACCATCTAAAACAAGAGAGAGATCTAAACTCAACAGAACCTGTCTTGGTTAAGTAAGTTAAACCTGGAGAATTCTGTCCTTTTTCCACTTCTCATAGGAAAAAAAAAAACTTTTTTTCTAGAATTTAGATTCTATGACGATTCCAACCAAATAATGTAGGCCAAAGGGTTTTATTCCCATTTCAAAGAGGGAAAACAGGAGAAAATGGACATGTGTCTGGGAAAGATATAACCTAACTTTGGTTGTCGGCATATTCGTAGGCAGAAAGGCTGCCACATTGGAATCTCATGTCTTGAGCACTCGAACGTGATGTTAGTTACAAGAGGGATTCTTGGAAACATGAAGATGATAGTTTCCCAGTTCTAGTCTACCCTAGGAGAGTTCTTCAAGTAGATATCTAGCTCAAGTAGATATTATCATGCAATTTAGCAGCATGCTCTGGCAAGCCTGGCTTTCAGCTTCTCTAGATTTCTACTGTTTTAGGTGAAAAGAAAGGGTCGATAATGCATGGAAAATAATTCATACAGCCTATTTCCACACAACTTTCTTGGTGAGTTATTTTGTTTAAAGCCTAGCTGAATGCTTTGTACAAAAAGAATGCATAGCCAAGCCAGGTATTGGTGACTACAAAGGAGACTGAGATCTGGGTGGATAATAGTTAGTAGCCAGCCTGGGCAGGAAAGTCCATGGAGATAAAAATCTTACCTCCAACTAAAACGCCAGAAGTGAAGCTGTGGTTTAAGTAGTAGAGTAGACAAGCCAAGGGACAGTGCCCAGGCTTCTACAGATGAATCAGAACAAAATGTATATTTTTTGTTAAAGGAATTAACAGGCAGTGTATAACAAATGAACATTAGGAAGTTGAAACACATTGGGCTGCAGTGTGGTAAACAGTTGGAGGGGCTAGGCAAGTTGAGAGGACAAAAACAGTCATAGTACTCTATGTACACATGTGAAAATGAAATGAAGAAATTCAGAGGAAAGGAAAGGAAAATATCATGAAAATGACTCTGATCAAGATGTATTATAACCATAAATGATGATGTTAAAATATTAAATGCTAATGATGAAATGCCCTTGTACAACTAATTGGTGCTAATTTTTTAAAGACGAAAAATTTTTTAAAAAATAATTAACTAATTTGTTTGGTATTTATAGAGGCCATTCATGTAGCAACAGTATTTCAGTGCAATTTTGTTACTTCTAAAACAATTAAAAATGAGTAAACAGGAGAGGGACAGTATGCTCATTTGAACACATGACGTTGGTGAATGAGCATGTCTTTCTTTATAGCTAGCCAATTTACTGTTCAAAAGAGCAAAAGAAGCTTCATACCAGGAGATGAGGCAAAGGCACTTTTGCCTGTAATGGAATTCTGAAACTGAAGTTATCGCCCAGACCCTAATTACATTTCATAATGAATTCCAAACAAAGATGCCACATTGCCAATTGTGTATTTATAAAGGAAATGCCTCTGATGAACTGGTAGGTAAATTTTTGACCTCTTCATCCAGAACAAGGCTATAAAAGGGGATAGGTGGCACATCATATGTTGTCCTTTCTTTTCTAATCTGGTTATGTCTTCTAAGGAGACCACTGCGTAGTTGAGATGAAAGATCTGAACTCTTGTCTGAATCCAACATCACAAATCCTCAAAAATCTTCAGAAATCCAAAAGCCTCACTGAAGTCAGGAAAGGAGTATTTTAACGAGATTGGTCTGTATTTCCAGTGTGTGTTGGTCCAAAGCATGGCATTAAAAGTGATTCTGAAGGACTGCCAGTGGGTGAGGAGGAGGCAGTCAGGATGGGTTGGTTCTGAGAAATATCGAGTCAAGAAGCTCTAGGCGATCATGCTAGAAGAAAAAAGAGTGCAAAGCAACTACTCACTCCAAACAGGGTGGGGGGAAGATGTGGGTGGTTTGGAAAGCTGGGCCCTAGTGGCTCACAGGTGTAATCTAGCTACTCAAGAGGCTGTGAGATCTGACAATTTACAATTCAAAGCCAGTCTGTGAGACTCCTATCTCCAACTAAGTACCCAAAATCCAGAAGTGGAGCTATGGCTCAAATTGTAGAGTGCGTGGGAGTGCCAGCTTTGAGGGAAAGAAAAGGTTAAGGGACAGGCCCCTTAGATCAGACCCCACAAAAAGGGAAGAGGGGAAGGTTATAGCCACACAAGGGAGAAACCCAGTGCAGAACCTCTTCAGAATGTTCCCAAGACGATAGACTGTTCCAAGAGGACAAGTAAAAATCCTTTGAGATTCCATTAGATCTTCCTTTTTTAAAAAAAATATTTCAATTATTATTATAAAGGTGATATACAGAGTGGTTACAGTTAATATATTTCCTTTTGGACGATGTAACCCTTCCCTCACTCTCTTCCAAGTTTTCCCTCCCGTCCCTATCTACACATTGTACGTTCATAGCATCATAGTGTACAGTGAGTGTAACTGCTGCATTTGTTCACCCTGTCCTGCCATTTCTATGCCCCTTTTTCCCTCCCAAAGACAGATAAATAAACAAGACAAAAAGCAAAGAAAACAAGACAAAAGTAACAAAGGAAAAAAAAAACCTCTTGCTTTGATTTCCTGGAGTTCATTTTCATAAATATTATTTTATATGGTCAGATACACATAGTCGTTAAGCCTTTGTGCTCCTTTCCTAAGAATATGCTCCTTTGGTCTCCCTGTGTGTGAATGCCTAGAGTCCTGTTTAATATATTCTGTTTCCATGCGTTTTAGCTCTAGCTTCTACATATGAGGGAAAACTTGTAACATTCTTGTCAGGAAGTCGCCTTTGCAACTGATACCGTTCTTGAAGTCAGTGAAGCACAGCAGGTAATCAAGTGGAAAAGTTTGGCACAGAGGCAAACTGGACCCCATGTCTGTTTTTTATTACATCTGATCCTTTGGCTATAGACCTACATGTGTCTCTGGTCTAAGACTTAAGAAAGCTGAAGGAGATCCATGGTGGCTGAGTGGTCTAGCAGACTGATCATGAATGACATACATGAGATGTGACAGCATCTGGGGCCCTGATTAATGCGTACAGTTTCGTTTCTGCCTTCTAAGTAATCATGCAAATATCTTGTGTTAACTACTATAACCCAAATTAAAGAAGGGAGGCAATTCTAAAACTTGTACTTGCAGTTAAGCTTAGCAACTACACAGTTCCTATCAAACCAACTAAACAATATGACTTCAAGCCAAGTGGTCAACTGATCCCCAACAGCTTACTTAGCAGAGTTTGGCCAAGATCAACAGTTCAGGAAAACAGTTCAGACCACTATGGAAGCATGAGGTGAATGAAGAGTTGTTTTAAGCCTCCAAGTTTGTCCCACAATCAAAGCTGATACAAGTAGGTTTATAAAAATGATAGAATGAGTAGGTAACAGAGAAGAGATAGACGCTAAACTTCTCCACATGTGTCCAATGCAATGAAATCTGCAACATTTTATTTTCTGACCTATGCAAATATATTCTTGGTAAGGGAACATTAACCTCCAGCTCTTGCCACTCTTGGTGTTGAGGACTTCAGACTTAGACTAGAATCAACACCTTTATACCTCTCCAGTTCTCAGGGACTTAAACTCCACTGTCAGACTTTTTGGGTCTTTAGATGACAGATTTTTGCAGCTCCCATAACTGCATTCTACATGAGTCAATCCTTATATTAAATTTCACTAGACACACACACACACACACACACACACACACACACACACACACACACTTCTACTAGTCCTGTTTCTTGCTAGAAAACCCTCATACAGTCAGAAATGTCTATAGAAGCATTACTATCATCTTAGAACCACATCATTCTTCTAAACAGCTGCATAGAATCCCATAATTTAAGCATACTGTGATGTATTCAACCATTCTCTAGCTGGCGGTCATTTATGTAGCTTTGTGATGTTTAAAAGAAGCATCATTGTATAGACTTTATTGAAGACAACCACTGTTGATGTACTTTACATAAACATTTCCAGACATTTTCCAAATATATATATTTTCCCATGGTATATGTATATGTATGTATGTATGCATATATACAAATGGATGCAATACAGAAATGTATAATATATACATAAATATACATAAACAGTCCATTGGTATTACTTCTGCAGGGGGAAAGACTGATATCATTTTCAAAGATACTTTTTCCTGCTCTAGATAGGAGCTTGCAGTAAGGACAATGCCTACATGCATTACTTGCCTGCTAAAAGATGTTTTTTTAAAATATAAGTGAAAAATATTAAATAAGAAAATGAATCTCAGCCTCTGAAACACATCCCTGAAAGATACTAAGAGGTAATCCTGTGATTGGACTTTATCTGGCCCAGTGTCTGGGGGATAAATATTACAAAAGGCAAGCAACCAGAGTAGCATATGAAGAGGACATCCAGGGAGTTGGTCATCCATGTGAATAGCATGGTGACACGTCTTCTTTTGGTACATTTTAAAGACCTCCAATTTTTGCTTTCAACTTTGCCTCTTATGTAAGGAGAGTGGAATGTAATAAATGGAAACTTGTCTAGATTTTATCACAGAAAATTCCCTGAACGTAGCTACATCACTGCAAGACTTCTTAGAAAAAATTAAGGCCCCAAATCTGTGATTGCATCATGGTACAATGAGTATATTCTACAGCCAGATCAATTGGATGTCATGAGATTCTATCTGGAGTCTGCGAAAGTCCCGGAGCAGGTGTCACTAGCTCTGTTTTACTGAAGGACTCTGTCCCATCCCTGCTGACATTTCAATCTTCTGCCAAACCCCTCAGGACTTCTTTTCTAACTTGGTGCCTCTTATCTGCTCTTCAGATCCTCTGTCAGGACATTTTTTTTGTTCCTTTCACAGCTCCAGACTCATCTCCTTACTGTAGCCTTCCTCTGACCATCCGGGAACCCCTGAAGTTACTTGCTGTTACACAACTCTGATTTATTATATTTTTGGAGAGCACACACTTTGTCTAGAAATATTTAGTTGCATTTATTTGTTGATTATTTGCTTCCTTTTCCCAGTTGAATGTCCAAAAATATAGGATTTTGCGTTCACTAAGAAGTACCCAGCACCATTTCCGGCCCCTTTTAGATTCTCACAAACATCTGGATAAGACTTGCATAAGCCTCTTTCTGAGCATTGGGTGGAAGCAGTTCTCAACTAGGGTAGATGCATTAGAATTGCTTCACGGGCCTCTAGGGCCACCTTGCACAGATGTTTGTTTATTGCAGCTGCTGTGAGGCTGCTAGGCCTTAATATTACTAAAAGATGCTCAAGTGATTCTAGTGCACGCCCAAGGTTGGTGCTCCAGGATGCGATGATTTTTCTGTTCCTTCCTAGTACTTGTTGCAGTGCCCACAAGATGACTACTGTGGGGATAACAGTGGCCTAGGAGTGGAGTGGATAGGGATAAACTTGGCTTAGATTATCAGGGACTAAAGTGAGGTCAGCCAGGTGAACTTGAAACTGAGGTCTCCTGCTTGGTCAGCAGAGCTGAGGCTATAACCCATATTTTCTGATGAGAAAGCAGCACCCACTCTAAAACGTGGCATTGCCCAGTACTTAGGGGCTCACTCAGTCCATGGCATTTGGTAGAGACCCCACCAAACCCAGTGCACAGATGTCGACGGTCTTGAACTGGAATTGCATTCCAGTTCATGGATTGCATACATGGATACAAGCTTCTCATCGTAGTTCTTTGTTGTCCCCTTCTTTTCTTTTGTGTAATTCTCCTAGGTGTTCCCTTCATGATCTAAAGTATTTCCTCAGATTTGCTGAAGTTCTCCTTTTTTATTTTCTTTATGCTTTCCTTTCTTTCTTCCTTTATTTTTAAACTCAGAAACTTGGAGGATTCTCTGCATAGTATTGTGGGCAACCTATGTATAAGGGGGGAGAAAACCTCTAAACTTTCTTCATCCAACATCTCATCCCATGCTCATGCAAGTAGGCCACACACAATAGACTTCACCACAAACTCCAGATGATCCTCTGTCCTTCTCAAACTTGAGTACTAGGGTGTGAATTGGCACACAGACACTTGACCCTTCTCTACACTGTGGGAGTTGCAAAGTTTCTGGGAAAACAAGAGACCATCGAGGCATTTTGGAGAAGATGGATTATATGAATTTATGAAGTTGTGAGTCTCTAAACAAAACAAAAAAATCTCTTCTGTCAAGTAAACAATTGATTTATGAGGAGTGAGGTTTGCACGTGGTTTGGAAAACACCATGCTCTGGGGATGAAAAGAGAAGGAAATATGATTTTATTTGGAAGACCTTTAAGACTGTGGGCTCTCTAGTGCTGAGAAGAAAATGTGGGTGCAGAAAGGCTTGGGATGGGTGATGGAGCTGTTGTGGAGGGGAAGGGTAGTTTGGACAGGATGCAAGGTTTGGCCCTGGAGGCAGCAATTCATTGCTTGCAGCTGTGGGATGGTTTGGGGTCCATTTCTCTGGATTCCTGGAGGGTCTCCTTTGTTTCTGATGAGGTGATGAGGACACACAGGCTGGGTTGGGCTCTGCCCCCAGGACTTGGATGGGAAGATGGGAACTCATGTTTTGTGTCTGCATCTGTTGATGGGAAAGTCACCCAATCTGGCATGCTTCTCTGTGGTTTGTTCCAGAGAAAAGGCCAGGTGGGATGTGGCACCATCATGACAATGACCCCAGGGCACACACTGTCCTCTCACCCTCTGATTCAACATTCCCCATTCTCCAGTGGAAAACGAATGAGAAACACTCATTTGTGTGTTCTTCCCCGTGATCTCATTGCTGTCCACTTCACCCAGGACACCTGTGTTTGTTGAGCAAGACTAGACACAAAGAGAGAGAGAGAGAGAGAGAGGGGGGGGGAGAGAGAGAGAGAGAGGAAAGAAAGAGAGAACAGAGAAGAAAGAGAGAAGAGAGAAGAAAGAGAGAAGAGAGAAGAGAGAGAGAGAGAGAGAGGGAGAGAAGGAGGGGGAGGAAGGGAGGGAGGGAGGGCCGGAGGGAGGGAGGGAGGGGAATAATGAAGTAGAAGCTCTCCCTTGGGTAGAAGCAAGGGTGTGGGAAATGGAGTTGGGAGGGGTAAAGCAGAAATGGAGGACTGTAATGCAAAAACTAGCCTCCCTATGCTTTAGCCAACATGTGCATACTTATTTATCAGATTCCTTTTTGTATAGTTACTTTTCTCTCTCTCTCCTTTTAAAACTGTATTTCTTTGTCTTTTCCTTTTCGGTACTGGGCATTGAACCCAGGACATTGTACTTGCTAGGCAAGCGCTTTTGCCACTGAGCTACATCCCAGGCCCCCACCTTGTACAGTTACTTTTTGAAGCACACACACACATCTATATGTATTATGCACACATACACATATGTATATATGTGTATATACGCATATATGTGTGTGTGTGTATTCGAGTATATATGTATGTCCTTGATTTTCTCTTGTTTTGTTTTATTTCTATGTTTTTGTTGGCTAGTCCTGGGGTTTGAACTCAGGGCCTGTGTGCTGTCCCTCAGCCTCCTTCGAGCTCAAGGCTCGTGTTTTACCACTTGAACCATGGCATAACTTCTAGCTTTGTCTGAAGAGTTTATTGAAGATAAGATTTTCATGGACTTTCCTGCCTGGGCTGGTTTTGAACTGTGATTCTCAGATCGCAGCATCCTGAGTAGCTAGGATTGCAGGCGTGAGCCATCACTGCTCAGCCGCTGCTGCTGATTTTCCTCCTCCTCCTCCTCCTGCTCCTCTTACTCCTCCTCTTCCTGCTCCTCCTCCTCCTCCTCCTCCTCCTCTTCCTATCTACCTTCTGTGAGATTTCCTTGCATCTAGGCAGATAGATAATATGGCTATCTTCTCTGTCCTTTTGTGCAGACTTCTCTGGCACTAATGTGACTTGTGTACATCTTCAAGCCTTCCCAGAGGTACTAAGCTCTGCAGGTGAAGGTAGCATCTTGCTCATCTTTGACTCTGATGCACATAATCATGTTTGGTCAAGTGTAGTTGGGATGCAACATTTAGAGAAGAAAAGTGGATGAGTATTCAGATATTTATAAATATGGTAATTGTGATGATGACAGGGATAGTGTTTTCAGTTTTCCAGTTTGTTCTAGAAACTGAGAAACAGATTTCAAAGTGATATGGTAAAACCCAGAGCGTTTCCATGTTTCTTTCTTTCTTTAAACTATTTTTAAAATTAAAAGGTGATGTATGGAGGGGTTACAGTGACAAAGTTCAGGTAATGAGTAGTTTCTTTTTGAATAGAAATGGTGGAAACAAGGGTGAACTAATTCAACACTGATACCCACTAGATACTATCTTGAAAATGAACCATACACCTTATAGGGGAGGGGTGATCAGAAGGAAAAGATTAGGAGAAAACAAGGGAAGAGGCGAGACTCTTTGGAAAGAAATGTACTGTTCAATTTCATTATTCTCTCTCCCATTGTCGTCAAACCATGCCCTCAATATGTGCCATATACAGGAAGGTACTTAGCAGCACTGGCATGTTGACAATAATAATAATTATAATTAATATTAATGAGTTTTCCCATGAGTCATGACCTATTCTGAATATTTTGCCTATTTCACTTCATTTATTTTTATTCATTTATTATTATTCATGTAACCCCACAAAGGTGGTAGTGTTATGGAGATTCTAAAATGAAGAGAGTGAAACCCAAAGAATTGAAATAATTTTCCATAGGTCATACAAGTCAATTTGTGGGATGGAGTAGATATAGGATTCTTACATACAGTCCCCCTTTAAAACTGTATGCTTATCTCTGCCATGTTGCCTCTCCTATCTCATTGTTGATGCTACAGGAAGCAGATACTCATAAGAGGCAGTCCATATGGCCTCTTCTGTGTGGTAATTACTAGAGATGAGTTTCTCTCACTTGCCCTTCAGAACAGAGCAGCTGCTCCAAGCAGCCACCCCTGACCCTCTGCACATAATGGCAGACATTGCTCTTCAAAATGATACTAATCCTTTTCTTTTTCAAGGGACTTTACCTGAATCACTTTGTAATGTCTTCTTTCCTTCCTTCACTATTCTTTAAGTTGCTGAAAGATAAATACTTTCATCTCTCCATGTTGGACACTTTCTGCTATAAGAACTTGTTCTATGAGTTAATTAAGAATAAATTTACAGCCAGGTTCCAGTGGATCATGCCCATAATCCTAGTGACTCCAGTGATGTGATCTAAAGTATTCTGCTTTGAAGCCAGCTAAGATAGTAAAGTTCATAGGGTTCTATCTCAAGAATAACTAGCAAAAAGCCAGGCTATAAGTATGGTTCAAGTGGTCAAGTGCCAGTGATGCAAGCAAGCACATTAACACATAGCCTTGACTCCAGCACCAGCAACAAAATAAAGGAAAACAAATGCTACTTCCAATTCTCAAAAAGTCCTTCATTCATTCAATTAGTCATTCATTTTATCTACACTTTAATTAATTTTTTTCCAATGGATATTTGCCCCTGTTGTAGCAAGCCAATTGAAGTTTTGGATAATTCTGCCTGAGTCAAATCATTGATATAAACAAGTCTCTCATTCATGAACAAATCTCAATAATCCTTGAGCCCAGCTTCACACACCCTGGGGAAGCATACATGAATCTCCCAGGTGAACCAGTTACTCAAGGAACACTTTATAAGGATTGCTCAATGCCGCAACACTGTTCCTGGAGACAAACAGACACTGGTGCCTTACTAGAAACTTGATGAGGAGATAGCCTTGAACTTTTCTGATTGCTTAGGTGCTTTTATACAGAATCCAGTGCAACTACCAAGCCACCCCACGCCAAACCTGATCTATTTTATGTTCATCTTGATGAACTACTTATGCCCTTACTACTTGATGACCTACTTACTACCCTCTGGTGGATGAGAGAGAGAGAGAGAGAGAGAGAGAGAGAGAGAGAGAGAGAGAGAGAGAGAGAGAGAGAGAGAGAGAGAGAGAGAAATAGAGACTGAGAGAGACAGAGACTGAGAGAGACAGAGAGAAGAGATCAAACTTCTAATCCTGGAGAACATTCCTATAGTGTCAGTTTTTGTTTTATTTAGAGGAGGGATCATAAGATATTATTAAAACAACTCGAACATCTGGTTTAGGGATAAAGTCATTTTATTGTGTAACTGCCAAGCCACAGAGCCAAGCTTACCAAGAAAGCCTCCTTGTCTCCCAGCCTTCTATAAAGCTGAACACCCAACTATAATACTCCTTCCTTTCCTACACAAGTGCAGAACAAAGGATAGCAGAATGAGGTCTTCATGACTCCAGGGACATTCACCTGTTGGTTGTAAAATCAGAGCCATAAAGATTATTGGGCCTCCATTCCAAGTCTGTTTGTTTCTAGCTAGTTGCCCTTATTCAACCCTTCTGTGAAGACCATGATGTAAAGAAAAGCAATATCCAAAAGATGTGTCTATTGCATACATACCAATAAAAAAAATCTCCACCAGCATCACCACTGCCTTCTTCCCTATGAAGTTGGAGACCTGGTGTCCAGTTTAGAGAACATAACTAGAGTTAGTAAGAACCCTTAAATGACACTTGGAAAGGGGCATCAATGGGAAAGCCCTGACTGCAACCCAAGTATCATGACCTCCATTCTATGATCCTCCACTTCTCTCCTTCTATGCCCACTCTTCTCTCCTGTATGCAGGACTAGTGTATTTTCCCAGCTGCTTTGCAATTGCTAGATATAAAAGAAATACAAAAGGAAACAAGCCAAAATGCTAGAAAGTAACTCCCTGGGCCTGTGACTGTCAGTCACCTGTTCTCATTTGTCATTCCACCTTTCCCAGGCACTGGCAACAAGAAAGTTACAATGAACCTCATTTCCCCAAACCTAAGTTTTCAGACAAGGACACTAATACCACTAGTTACAGTATAGAAGAGTTGGAAAACAACCTGGAGATCTGCTTGGTTCAAGCTCCTGGTTTTGTGGGGACCCTGACTGGGGGTGAGAGAGGAGATAACCTACCAAAGTCTCCCAGTGTGACACCAGTGGCAAAGTTCTGGCTGGAACTTACCTCTCAGGACTTCAATTTCAAGACCTTTTACTTTCTGTCTTCTCTGGAGACTGTATCATTTTTGTCTTATCTGACTCAACCATCTCTCTCTATCCATTCATTATGCTAGAAAAGCCTAGAGGAAGGGAAAAGGGAAGGTTCACAGATCAGAAGTAAAGTAATTTTTGTGGTGGAGGTGTTAGATCAGTGAATTGAAGATTACCTGTAATGGCAGGAAATGTCTGAACCTAGCAATCAAACACAGATTCTGCATCCTTCTTCTTCACACCTGCAGCCTTTTTTATTTTTATAAGACTTCCTAGAATGTGGAGAAGTCATTTTGAGTCCCCAAGTCATCTTTTCACAAGCCAGGGATTTGAGAAAAGAAAATGACAAAAAGGAGAGGGAAGAAAATAGGATTTTTTTTCTTTTTTTTGGGGGGGGGGGCGGTCATGGGGACTTGAACTTGGCCTGGCTACTGTCCCTGAGCTCTTCAGCTCAAGGCTAACACCCTATCCTTGAGCCAAGCCCCACTTCCCATTTTCTAGAGGTTAACTGGAGGTAAGAGTCTCAGGTCTTTTTGTGCTGGGCTGGCTTTGAAGCTTGATCCTCAGATCTCAGCCTCCTGAGTAGCTAGGATTGTTTTTTTCTTCTTTTTGATATTTGTTATCTGCTCTTCCATTGGCTATCTACCTAATGCAAATACTGAGAATGATCTAATCTGTGCCAAATGGATGATGCTATTTTTTGCATCTGCCAGCAGCTTGCCAGAGGAAGTCAACTATAAACAGGTTTTGGTTTTTGTTTTTTTTTTTAGGCCAACAACCCAAGATGCCTCAGGATTGACTCAGCGGCTATTTGTCCAAGGTACATAGAGCAAGTTTGCTTAAGTCTGGGTCATTCTGATAAATTCTTGAAAACAGGGACCCCAGACAGCAAGGAAAGGACATCAAAGATCTCCTGGGGTTAGAACCTAGTGTTGGCAACTGTCCCGTGTCCTCACTTCACTTCAGCCCTGGGCCTGCACACAAAGGAAACACATAGGCAGAAACCCTCCCTTGGCCTTCTTTCGGACCATCTGCTTAGCTGTGGTCCCTGAAAGAAGAAGCTGAGCTGTTAGTTTTTTTTTTTTTAATGCTAGTTCTGGCATTTGAACTCAGGGCCTGGGTGCTGAGCTTTTGTACTCAAGACAAGTGCTCTACCACTTGAGCCACATGAGCAGCTGACTTTGAAAGCAATTGATTATCCAATCCAAACTTTACTGCATGGGCATAAATGAACAGGACTGTCCTGTGAGCTCATAGGAGGAAAAGGTAAGAGGGAAAAGCCTCTTGAGCACTCATATACCGGAAAAAATCTACGGAGCTGTAAGACCACTCATCATGGGTATTTCATCAGTCTGTAATACTGGAGATCTAGGATTAAAGAGCTTGTAAATTCTCACAAGATCCTGTGTGGTCTTGCCAGAATGCCATGACTTAGATACTGTTCTAACTGTGAAAACCTGCAGCTCTGAATCATCTCACTGTCTGCTCCCTGAAGTCCCAGGAAGAAGGTGGTGAGTGACTATGTTGCATCCTGTAGTTAAATGTCATGCCATCTTTGAAATTAGTGTGGGTACAGAGCAAGGCAGGGACTATTGAAATTAGTATAGGCCACAAATATAATTTCCTGGAGGAACTGACCTAAAAGATGAAGCCAGGTGTTAAATCTGAGTGATGCGCTGAGCCTGCAAGTAGCGAGGACTGGGTCTGGTGAACTTGTTGGGAGTGGGAAAGCAAGGGAAAGAACCTGATTTTTGCTATTTTTCCTTCACTCTATTACTAAGACTATGACAGTTTTTAAATCATAAATAGCTCTATTCTCTAGTCATATCATCTTTCCTTCATATTCTGGAGATATTACAATGTGAACAGAAAAAAAAAAAGAAAAGAAAGAACCTTGGAGCAGGAGTTGGTGGGACCCAATCCTGACTCTACTGTAGTTATTTCAGTGATGTTGGACTATTTGTCTTAGTTCTGGTCCTCAGCTTCTGCCACTACCTATAAACTGAGATGAAATGTATTTGTCTGTAATCGTGCTGAATTACTTGAGGGTTCAATGAAATCAGATGTGAAGTTATATTACTTTTCACCTTCTCCTCTCCTGTCCTTTCCTCCCCTCCCTTCACTTCTCCCCTATAGGTACCTTTCCCCTAGAATGGCCACCCCTGGTTTTGTGACTACTGACAACAGCTGTTCTAGGAGAGGCTTGGATACCCTGTAATCCCTCCAGACCACCACACTTTCCCATCCTAAGACACAAACAGTAAATGAAACAAAAGAGACAGGAACCAGTGAGAGGAGAGGAATGGAAGCTGGGGTGGCCTGTGTAAAGAAATTCGTTAGTGACTGGGTGACCAAGGGTGAGTTATTTAGGACCTTTTGGCACCATTTTAATTTGTTATATGGAAATAAGTCAGGGCCAAGATTCAGGAATACTAATTCTTAAAGATATTAAAATATTTTTGTTACAGTTGATATCATTATTATTGAAAGTCTCAATATTAAAATATTCCCGTTCTGTTTTCACTCAAGGATCCCTCATTCTTACCCTCTGAGCATCACATCCTTTGCTTGTCCAAGTATATCCAAACTTTTCCACAGCTCAGCAAAGATAATGTCCAGGACAGAATGAATTGGCCCTTGGAGGGACAAATTTGAGGGCTTGCTGAGATTTTGGCAAACTCTGCAAGCTGAGTTTTTGTGCCAAGCTTATTATTAAATATATTGATGATCATTTGAACATCATTTTCAAACTTCAATGTGGAAAATATCAATAAGCAAATAGTTCAGGGTGTACTTAATAGTTTTGCATATTCCTAGGCAAAAATGGATTTCTTTGTGATAGAAGGTGAAACTGGGTCGGCAGAAAGGAAAGGAGAGCCAAGATGCCAAGAAGGAGAAGGAGGAAGAAGGTATGGAGCTGGCTTCTCTCTAGTTCTATTACATACTTAGTCTGTGCCATCTTGGAGCCTGAAGAAAGCCAGAACGCAGGTCTTGTGAAAGGGTTTGGAGCTTTTTGAATGGAACACAAAGTGTTATTGTTGCGTAGTAACAGCCCTCACCTCGATTGCAAATTTACTCCATTCTGATCTCCCCTTCACCAGGCAGACAGACAGAAGTCTGAGCAATTCTCAAACTGTAGATTCCTATAACTGCTCCTGGAGAATGGTTCCCTTGTTTCCCTTCTCACATTTGCACTTTCTTGGCAAACTTGACCAAGAGGTATCAGAGTCACTCAGCAGCAACCCCTGCCCTCACCACACACACACACACACACACACACACACACACACACACACACACACACACACAACACTGATATGTTTAGAAGTTAATCAAATGACCCTTAAAAATGGGACTATTTAACTGACTCCTGGAAGCACCCACGTGGAAAATATTTTAAAACTATCAAAATACAAATTATGAGGGCTTTACCCTTCAGAATGAACTTTTCAGGATTTATGACTTTGACCTGTGCTTCCCTCATCACAAGAAAAAAAGTTGGTGAGGCAGGTTCACGATTTTTTAAACATTTTACCCCAGGAGGGACCGGAGTGGTAGAAAGATGGCTAGGGGCCACCCATGTTTTTTCAGTGATATTTCTTTGTCTTGTCCTTTGGTGTCCCTTTTCTTGCCAAGTGGGCCTGGGAAAGCCTCCCCGTCATCTCAGGTGGCGTGGTCTCTATGATTTGAAACTACCAACTATGGAGTTCAGACTCCATGGCTGTGAGTCACCGTGGATGGAAAGCTGGGGACTTGGAGCTCAGAGAGAAGAGGAACGTGCACTGTTTTCACTTGATTCCTCACCGCTCACTCCCATGGTAGGACTGAGCCCCAGGCTCCCTTGCTTTGAAGCTTCACTCTGGTTCCCAGACTGCCACTTGACTCTCACAGGTCATACGAGATTCCTTTCCACCTTACAAGGACACCCTGCCCTTTTCCATGCACTTCCTTTCTTTGAACTTTGAGGATGACTTTGAAAATTTGTCCAACTCAATGGCTTCACTTAAGGTAATGATCAAAATAACCCCAGTGTCCCATTTTGGGTTATTTCAGACTCTTTCTTCCCAACAGTTCCTTTCTCCTTTTTTGAAAGAAGGGTGCTTCCTGGTGTGTGACACTGCCTCTTAACAGACTCGGTCCAGCACATCACTGTCTCTTCCTTTCCTCCCTGGAATTGCTGAGTTCGAGGTACATACTGGCTGGCACCAGGCACGGGCTGGATCTCCTTTACCAGTTCCTGCTGTTGCTTTGATTCTTGCCACCTGACCTGACATCTGGTGAGATAACATCACTGAAATGGTCTTCATCCAATTCCTATCCACAAAGTCCGATTTTCCTTTCCTTCTCAGTGCTCTCACTCTTCTCCTGTCCCAGTGTCTAGGGCTCTGTGGACACCCCTTCTTAAAAAGTTCCCCCTTTACTCCAGTAGCATAGTTCTCCTCCTGAAACAACAGTTTTTCTTCTGGCTGCCTATATGGCTGGTCCTTGAATGAGACAGAAGGGCATCTAGTTCTCCTTCCTTGTCTTCCTTGTCCTCCCTTCTACTTCTCTCCCCCGCACCCCGCCTCACCTCCTGTCTTCTACACCTCTGTAAAAGTGATTCTGAAGCTTCTCCTTCACATTCCTCTTTACTTATGGATTCCAGGTCGGTAATCTGCTTCATGTATTTTTCCTCTTCTGTGTACCACTGACATCTCTCTCCACCCAGTTTTCCATACCCAATCATATGAATGACTTTTGTTGAAACATACTTGGCTTTTTGACCTCCTTTTTTTCATAAATGGCATGGACATTCCCTTTGTCTTGCAAATTCAAATTATGTGTTTATACTACTTCATTTTATTTTTTTTCATATTTAAAAATGAAGTAGTTGTACAAACAGGTCTCAAAACAGATCAGGTTTTTCTGTCTTTCCTTTATTCCTTTCTCTCTTTCTTTCTTCCTCCATTTCCCTCCTCTCTCTCTCTCTCTCTCTCTCTCTCTCTCTCTCTCTCTCTCTCTCTCTCTCTCTCTGTCTCTCTCTCTGTCTGTCTGTCTCTGTCTCTTTCTTTTGCATTCTTTTTCTTTTCATACCCATACAGGCTTGAACTCAGTGCCAGGGCACATTTCCTTAGTTTTATTTATTTATTTTTGCATAAGACTGGTGCTCTCCTATGTGTGCAACACCTCCACTTACAGCTTTTTGGTGATAAGTATCCCATGGACTTTACTGCCCTGTCTGGCTTTGAA